>NC_089784.1:4148003-4195503 GCF_040412425.1 Macrobrachium rosenbergii | reverse complement strand
TAATTCTACTGCAATTAAAACCTATGTATAATGAATGTCTCTTATTTTTTTTAAATCATACATTATATCAGTAAATATATACGATCTGCTTACTCTCATAACACTCAGCCATAATTCTACTGCAATTAAAAGCAATGTATAATGAATGTTTTTCTTTTTTTGAAAATCATACATCAGTAAATATATACGATCTGCTTATTCTCATAACATTCATTCAGTTCCTTGCATAAATCTATAACCTCAAAGAAGAGGAACAATGAAAGATATGAAACTTTAAAAATCACTGATAGATCGAAAGCTCTCTGACGCCACGGGGTAACCTTTCCTATTCATTCATTACGCGACCGGTGCGTTCCCGAGAGCCAGATATACCGAACTGCTGGCGTTAGACAGAACAGCTTGATAATTATAGGGAATGCTGTGTGTTCAGAATAATTAACTCCCAACCTCAATAGGGGTGGAGACTCTCATTTGTAGCTTTAATTAACCCTAATTGGCCCTACGTATTCTCCTGTCCGTCTTCCCACCCCCCCACCCATTCGCCAATGAAACTTTAAAAAAAATGATAACTTCTTTAGATATCGTTTGGTTTCGTTTCTTTCGGTCGCTAGGCACTTGTTCTTTCTCGTAAGTTATTCCGAGCGAAAGATGGTAACCCTGGACGAAAAGGAATGAATGATCGGAACGCATTTGGTTATCTAGCGCGGTTCTGGTGAGTCTCAAAGTTTTGAAATTGTTTACAGAGGTCTAAAATGACGAGGCTAAGGTCGTGATTAGTCGGTGTCTTTTGTTCATCCACAGTCATATCGGCATCCAGAAGTATACTTTTCTGGCAGAGTGCAGAGAGAGAGAGAGAGAGAGAGAGAGAGAGAGAGAGAGAGAGAGTACAGGCAAAACAGGTGTTGGATCACCGTGACATACGCAAAAAGTTTCTTTTTAATATCTGGATTTTGATCCTTCACATAACTAACAAGTAAAAAATGCGCCGAAGTTTCTTCTGCGCAATCGAGTTTTCTTTACAGTCGCTACAGCAGAATATCAAGGCCACCAAAAATGGATCTATCTTTCGGTGGTCTAGGTATAATTCTGTGTGAGCCACGGCCCATGAAACTTTAACCAAGGCCCGGTAGTGGCCTGTCCAATATCGTTGCCAGGAGCACGATTATGGGTAACTTTAACCTTAAATCAGATAAAACTACTGAGGCTAGAAGGCTGCGATTTGGTATGTCTGATGATTGGAGGGTGGATGATCAACATACCAATTTGCAGCCTCCTAGCCTCAGTAGTTTTTAAGATCTGCGGGCGGACAGAAAAAGTGCGGACGGACAGACAAAGCCGGCACAATAGTTTTCTTTTACAAAAAACTAAAAATTAATGTAACGAATATAATTACCCAGTGACAGACCTATTATATAAAAATAAAAGAGAATTACATCTACATGATTTCAAGTCATTTTCGTAAACGTTCTGCGAAACGGATCTGGAAGGCAGTTACCTCTGTCTCTCATTGATTCTTAAAAGCAATTACCTCTGTCTCTCATTGATTCTTGAAAGCAATTACCTGTCACTCATTGATTCTTGAAGGCAATTACCCTGTCTCTCATTGATTCTTGAAGGCAATTACCTCTGTCTCTCATTGATTCTTGAAAGCAATTACCTGTCTCTCATTGATTCTTGAAGGCAATTACCTCTGTCTCTCATTGATTCTTGAAGGCAATTACCTCTGTCTCTCATTGATTCTTGAAGGCAATTACCTCTTGTCTCTCATTGATCCTGAACTCATCCTTTCTCTGGGATCACCAACAAGGCTTCCGCAAACATGATCAGTTGTGAGATATTTAGATTTAGTCGTCTGTGGGGAACTCGAGTTCATAATTCTTTAGTATTTCAAAATTGTTGCAGTCGACCAGTCATCAAAACAGCCATTATAGCTTTGTCTTTATATATATACATACGTATATGTATACAGTATATAGATCCTATATATATATATATATATATATATATATATATATATATATATATATATATATATATATATATATATATATATATATATATATATATATATATATATATATATAAAATGTATATATATACACACATATATATGTATACACACACACACACACACACACACACACACATATATATATATATATATATATATATATATATATATATATATATATATATATATATATATATATATATATATATATATATATATACAATTAATCTATTGATATTTGACTCATCGCTACTTGCAACTGACAGATACGGTTCGTTGCAAACCTCAGCGATTTTATTTTCTGAAGACAGCATCGCTACCAACTCAATATTCAACCTCAATCCGGCTTGGAACCAACATAAGAAAATAACCTCAAGACTTTGCTCTCATGAACACAGGCATTATTAAAAAGTCCGGCGACATGTTCTTTTACAAGAAAAACTGCGGTATATATTATAGTCTGGACTTCATGTCGCCTCGTCGTACGTCTAGTATGGTTAGATGTACAGAAACCTTTTATCACTATCCTGTCCGTCAGTCTAGATCTTGAATTATATTAACTCAGTCAAGTTACCTCGGAATTAATTTTCACGTTTGGACAGATGTCCGAATTGAGCCATAACAATATCTCGCATCTGAGATACGTTTTAAGTATAAATAAATAAAAGACGGCAATCAAGTTTGAGGTAAAAGTTGATCGCCCTCTTTCAGCATATACGGAACAGGATGGGAGAATATTCGGCTGAGGAAGGCTGGGAGGGAGGAGGGGTATATGGTAGTAGGGGTCGGGGTATGAGTAGCAATCTCAGAACTTGTTATCCTTTTGGCTTCTCTAATCTAAAATGTATGCCACGTCTCCTTGGTAGATTTGCTCTCGCGAGGAAGGAGGCGTTGGTATATGTTGCTCTTTAATTCGTATTACATTAAGGGATCCCGTCTTAGCGAGGCAGGTATACACATATACACACTGAAAGACGTACACAGACACACACACACACCACACACACACGATTAGGACTTAATCTGCCTGGGCGATAAGGAGGCCTTAGAAACTTGGGTGTTACCCTTCTGTGGCCGAGGCATCACTTATCTGGACGGATACCCGAGTGTCGCCGTTTTACTTGGTGATAATTCAGGTGTAATTTGATGTTTGCCTTCAGCGTCACATCCCCCCCTCCCCGCCCCCTCACCATCCACGCCCCTCCCCCGCGCCTAGTCTCCCTCCCCACCTTCGTTGGGAGACTCACTCTGTCGTTGGTAATTTGATATCTCTTGTTTCTTAAGGCATGAAAAGATGGTGACGTAACTGCATGTGTGTTAGTGTAGGTATGTGTGTGTTTACAGACGTGCAGTAGTGTACACACACACACACACACACACACACACACACACACATATATATATATATATATATATATATATATATATATATATATATATATATATATATATATATATATATATATATATATATGTGTGTGTGTGTGTGTGTGTGTGTGTGTGTGTGTATATATACACATATACATTGTGTGTGTACGTGTAGAGTATGCAGTGTATGGTCTGCAAACATTAACAGTAGCCTATATTTCGTTTCTTATGAAAGCTAAACCATTAGCAACGTTCCTTTGTTTTTCCATTGTAAAAGCATTATCACTGGGGTATTTGTTGAGTAATTTTTTCGTAAAAGTAACATAAAGCTCTTTTTCTCTCAAGAATATTAGTTTCTATGAATTAGCAATTTTCAGCAATTTACAGAGAGAGAGAGAGAGAGAGAGAGAGAGAGAGAGAGAGAGAGAGAGAGAGAGAGAGAGGGGAGGAAATTATTTTAAAGTCTGGAGTAAGTCTCCTGAATTATGATCATACAGATTTGTTGGTTTGAAAAAGTCTACGACGTCCAAATTTTTGTCAGTATGTAAATAGGTAAGAAAAAGTTCCATAAGTCCCACTCTCTTTCTAAATGTGGGCACGTCTTCTTCGTATGTGTCGGGTGAGCCTTGACGCGAGGGCTCCAAAATACTTGTGTCTTGGAACCCCAGAACAAATAGACGATCAGATAAAGCGCTCAGCGCAAAACCCCTTTATCGCTGCGCATCAGTGTGAATGTCCCCGGCTGTTGTGGAACACTCTTGAAACTTAACAGCCTCCAGCCTCTCTGTCCGTCCGTCGGTCCGCTTTCCTGCCTGTCAGTCCGTCCCATCCTTCATTAAAACGTATACGGCTTTTATGATCGCCATGAAAATTCTCTCTCGACGACTCTCTCTCTCTCTCTCTCTCTCTCATTCTCACTTGTCTCTTCTCTCGCGCTGCCCGCTGGTTGAATGGCGCGATTAATATGCGATAGTATTTCACATGGCGAATCCAGAACTTCCGACCGAATCATTCTGGAACGATTCCAGGAGAGACAATGTTCTGTGATTAGCTTTATGGCTGGAAAACCACTAGCCACCCATAGGGAGGACGCTCGTAAAACAACAAGATATATAAAGGCCAACCAGCCCCGAGCAATTTTCGCCCTTACGGTCGAGCCGTTCAAGGGCGGTTTTGCGACAGCGCCCGCGGAGGATATAAGGTTGAGGTATCAGTGGACGAGATAAGGCGAGAGGGGTAATTAGAAGATATAGTAAAATATTAGTGGTCAGAACCTCTACACAAAACAGCGCTGTTCTTAGTTCTGTGTTACCACTTTTCGTAACCAAAATTACCGACGCAGATACGTACGGGGAAACTAGCTCTCTCTCTCTCTCTCTCTCTCTCTCTCTCTCTCTCTCTCTCTCTCTCTCTCTCTATACATACATATATATTAACTTTATCACATACACAATTGTTCTGTGCATTAGTAGAATTACTAAAAGTAATGGAGTACGGATACTTGATAATGTGGACTGTTTGTCGAAGAAAGCTTGTAACGTTTTCTGAATAAAAAACTCCATTAGATACCATCCAGTTTGAATGAGGTCCTTTTAGTAATTAAACACACACACACACACACACACACACACACACACACACACACACACACACACACACACACACACATATATATATATATATATATATATATATATATATATATATATATATATATACTATATATATATATACTGGATATGTATAAATTTCTGACTCACATCAGGATCAGAACCCAGGTCTTTCGACCAGAGCGCTGCCAACCAGGCCACACACGAGTCTTTCATTTGAAAGACCTGGGTTCGATCCTGGAATGAGGAATTTATTTCTGTTCCACACGTAAATGTGTGTCGATATTTCTATCATATATAATATATATATATATATATATATATATATATATATATATATATATATATATATATATATATATATATATATATATCCACTATATATAATATATCGGTGTTATTGTTATGGGTTCTATCAGATATTAATATATATATATATAAACAAAATCAACTGTAGTATCTGCAATTTCAATGTTATTGTTACTGGGTTTTCAGAGAATTAAGAGCTTCAGTCACAAAACAGAAACTCAAGTATACTGCAACAGAAACTGGCAATGAGAGAGAGAGAGAGAGAGAGAGAGAGAGAGAGAGAGAGAGAGAGAGAGAGAGAGAGAGAGAGAGAGCGGATTTTCTGAATATCAGCAAAAAATTCCTGTATTATCTGAGTAACACAGAAGGATCGGCAAAACATCTGCATGCATTCATTTTGTAAATCAAAAGGGGAAAAAGTCCGCTTAGTTTTAAAGAAACAGAAAACTAATGACACGAATTACGTACGGGATGAAAGAGAAAGACAGGGTGAGAATGGAATTACGCGAATACGGAGAATGTGGGGTACCCGACTAATAGATATGTTTTAGCACGTAAACGGCACATTGCACAAAAGAATTACGGATGTATTACACTGCTCCTTTTCGCTTTTTCTCGTTTCTTCCGGAGATGTCATGACATGCAGGTGTCTCAGTCAGCATGGAACAAAAACCGCATCATTATACTAAGGCAATTGAATGTAATTCATGTTAAGGATGACCGTTATGAAGAATCGAAACTTATATTCCTCGAGACGTAATCATCCAAGTATATTTGTCGACGTTTGATTCATCGACGTATCCATGTGTAATTTGGTTTATTATATGCTTATTAGGAGAACTTCATCGGATAGTTGTAGATGCATCTGCAATGCGTGGTGATGATTGTTATTATATTATCCGCCAGACAACACGTGGATAACATTTGGTAAAATTTAAGAGCATCGTAATTGACGATTATTTATTTCCCAGTGGTGGCATTTGGTGGGACTTTTTTATCTGTTATATTTGTTTCTCTGATATTAACTCATCTTAATTGTCCTTTCATCTGCATCATCTTATTATAATTAATAATATCTGGAATCGTTTTTCAAAGTAAAAATCAATAATTTCGCGTTAAATATGCAATAATAGATACTAGCGCACAAACCTAAAAGCATTTGGTGGAACTTTTTTATTTGTTCCAGTTGGTGCAGTTTGTCTCTCTGATATTAACTCATCTTAATTGTCCTTTCATCAGCATCATCTTATTATAGTTATTATCTGGAATCGTTTTTCAAATTAAAAGTGAATAATTTCGTGCTAAATATGCAACAGTAGATACCAGTGTCGAATTATATTTTTGGTTTTTTTAAGTTCATAAATATTTTCATCGGTGCTTAAAGGCTTTAGACAAATAATTTCTTCACAGTTAGACCAACAAAGTATTGAAAAAGTAATTTGAAAGCTATATCTTAATTGAAGGATAAATAACCAAAATGAACAGGCATTTTATTGAATAATATGCAGCCTGTCAATAAAAAATACATATTCTATCCATTGAGACACATGAAAGGACACAATAAAACGATCAGGTCAAAGAATTATTTTGTCTGATACTTGTACCATTATTATTATTATTATTATTATTATTATTATTATTATTATTATTATTATTATTATTATTATTATTATTATTATTAAGCAGCTTCTCGAAAAACGATAGTCAGGAAAGTACAAGAAAATGTCATTATGCCTTTGTACTCTTTGTAGAAAACTTCCGCAGCACTATAAATTTATAGAGAACATCATCAAAAACGTCGAAGACAGTTCTAAAACACACACACACATACATATATATATGTGTGTGTGAGTATGTATGTATGTATGTATGTATGCATATCTTATATAAAAGTGAATGTTAGTATATTTGTTTGGCTTCTACAGAAATCCGACCCACTTGATAGCCCATTACAAAATTTTGCACACGGCCTCTATGTCACCCCAGAAAGGTTTTTAACTCATATCAAACCCCTACCCCGTGACAGACATATAAACACAAACAAAACAAATGAAACTTTCGTTTTTACGTCACCTTTCCTTTTAGTTTTCAGGGTTTATTCTCATTTTTCACCTGACACTTCACCTGTTCTTCTGGTGCTACCAGAAGTACGATTAACCTAAAACAATAAATCCCCTATAACATCAATTTTTTATCAGAATTTACGTGAATTTTGATCATAATTTATGATAATTATTAATATAAGTGTTAAACATATATCTCACTGCTTGGTTGTATTACTAAATTAAATATTTTTGGTTTCGTTACAAAGCACATTTCATAGCTATAAAGCAATGAACCCAAACTAGCAGGTCCAAAGATTTTTTTTAGTTATCTCCCTCATTCGCGCATGGGTAGTAGCTGCTAGCTCAACACGACATGCAAGATGTATGATGAAAGTATATCCTTTTTCTTTATTAGTTCAAATGCGGATTTTCTCATTAAATCGATCGTTTCTTCTTTGTTTTTACCTTCAGAATTCCTTATAGCGACTACTTCGTAGTGTCACGATGGTGTATATCGTTATAAATTCGGTTAAAATGAGGTTTATGGGGTGTTTTGGCAATAACACTTCACTACATACCTAATGCCAGTAGGTACGGTCTGCCACACCAAGTGTGGAAAAAATTTCCACACTCTTTTTAGGGGTTTATTGTGGTCAGATATATTATTTTCTTATATTATATGATTCATTGACCTACATTCTCGGTCATTTGCATATTTGTATATGTTTATATAATAACGACTGAATAAAGGAGTCATCAAAGAATGGTTGTTTACACCAAATCATGAAGCAGCAGAAGTCGATCGAACAATGTCTTGATTGACATGACGAATGCAGACGGCAACAGAGTAACTGCTTTAGGTTTCCATCTAATTAGGGTAACTCAAATCCATTTAAAATTGTTGTAATAAATGTAAAAAGTGATTGTGATTAACTTGATGAGGATGTTTATGGGAAATGAACTTTAGACTGTGAAGGAAAACATTTATCGTTCTATATGCATTAGATTTTACCAACGGTTGAACGAATTTAAAATTTAGGTGAGTGTGTACGTCTTTGATGTGGAAATGTGGCAACACTGGGTCCATCTGTTGGTGCACGAGAGACAGACGTTCTCCCCTCCCACACACACACAAACATGCAGACATACCTAAGTGTGAAGTGTAGAATACAATATTTTTTATTTATTGTCTTTGTTCAGTGGAGATGCTTTTTATTCTCTTCTGATAGAGGAACGTAACTCTCCCTCTCCCCCTATCTTCCGCTCACCCTTCCTTCCCTTCTTTCCTTATTTTTCCTCCTCCCCTCCCATTTTCCCTTCCTCCTCCTCCCTTACCCTTCCCTTCCCCTTCCCCTCCCTTTCCCTTACCCTTCACCCTTCCCCTCTCCATTTTCCTCCCTCCCCTTCCCTCTTCCATCCCCTCCCCTCCCCACCTGTAGACTGTCATTCAGAGTTTTCCCGGCCAGCGACGGGTTGGACAGCTAGTATATACATAATATATATGTGTGTGTTTTCGGGACTGGGCTGTTAGCTCCATGTCCTTCTCTTATTCTCTGAAATAAAATCAAACGCTACGACCTTTTCTCTTATGGTAATATAGATGCCCCACTATTATTAATAGTGTTTTGATAAAACTGAGATGAGAGGGCGCATAATACTTATGGCAATACAAAAATCTTTCAGGGACAACGGTACTAACGCCTGAGTTTCCAGCAGAACACGACGCTGAAAGAATAATAGTTCTCTCTCTCTCTCTCTCTCTCTCTCTCTCTCTCTCTCTCTCTCTCTCTCTCTCTCTCTCTCATTCTCACGACGAAACAGAATTGCTAATAAAAAGCCGATTCCGTCGAACAAGATAAATGACGCCATCTTTAAGAGAAGGTGTTAGAAACCCGACCCCGGCGAAGGAAGTTATCTGGGGCCGTGAAATTTGAGACGATGCTGCGACGACGACCCCCTTTCCCCGTCACCCCTATCTCTATCTATTTATCTATTTTATCACGCTCTCTCTCTCTCTCTCTCTCTCTCTCTCTCTCTCTCTCTCTCTCTCTCTCTCTATGTGGTATTGGGATTGGCTTAACGACTGCGAAATTTGGTGTCACTGATCCTCTGTATAGGGAGACGATGGACACATTTTCACGCAGACAGGTGCACATTCAGACTGACCGATAGATAGACACTGAAAGAGAGGGAGAAAGAGAAAGAGAGAGAGAGAACGCGAAGAAGATAAAGAAGGAGAACTGGGGTTATTGCAAGCTCAAATTACACTCATCTTTATCAGTACAGAAAAATCAGCCTTTAACGGCCGGTTGCGCACTGACATTTATTGGCAATCAACCGCTAAAACTTCGGCTCTTAGGTATCGTAATTTTCTTTCTTGGGACACACGCAGCAATTACCCCGCCGTAGACGAAAGGAGTTTGGGTAAGTATTTGAAGTTTCCCCATTTATGTTCCTCCAGGGCGCTGATGTTTTGTAGAAGGGAATTTCCGCCGAAACTCAAAATGATTTTTTTGAGGGGTATGTAGGTGATGTAGGATTCGTGATAATTCTGTTCTGCTGTGACATGGTTCCTTACTTTTCTTGGTTTTAGAATTTCGTTTATAAGAATATTTTTTTGTATCAGAATTTTCCATTAAACTTGACATTACATTCGGTGGTTGCGTTATCGAGGTAAGATTAACATTGTACTATTTAGTTTTATTTTTCATTTTATAATTATTGTTTATGGATTTTTCTTTAAGACTGAATATCTTCATTTTACACGCACACACACACATGTTAGGTATGTTTGTAAAGTGGATTCATGGTATATCTGGAAACTAGATATTTCATTTTTTTAACTCAATCTCATTTTTATATTTATAGTCTATTTCGATTTCTTGTTTATGCAAAGTTTTCTTAGTTTCGTTTTTCTTCCCTTTTATATAATGTAATTGTAACACGTTATACTCAGTAGATGATATAGATTTGATTTCCAATTAATTATGTCCGCTTACAATACTTTTATAACTATGCACATTTCCCGCTATTGAAAAATTTGATTATATATAAAGCTCATAACATGAATAGTATTTCTTCTTGTGCAACGATTCTACAGGTCTTTATAAGAATGTTTTCATTATATTGCTGAATACTGTATGCGTAGAAGATATTATCGCCCCACAGTACAATAGTTCTAGAGATATTGTTAATTTTCAGATGTCTAAAAAGTAGGTTCAATATGAAATGTTTCCATTATCACTTAATACATGAAAGAAAATTACATGACCCTCAAAGTAGCTTCAGTGGATGGTCATTGGACACGTTGATTATAACAGAGTTCGTTCCGGGTTCTTAACAAAAGGAGGATGGTGACAAATTATTGCTGGCGAAAGTAGGCAAACTTTTTGAAAATGAAACCAGAGAGTATTTGCGTAGCAATCCAGTTTACTTAGAGACAGGACAACCCCACCTCTCAAGTAGTTCAACGCTCGGTTCATGTCTGCTAGGTCCTTAGGTCATTCTAGGTGTACTGCCCACCTGCCCACCAACCTATGGATACCAACATCCACTGGGGTCAAGAAAAAAAGGGTGTGGTGCCAACAACCTCATTTCTAAAGATTGCTGAGAAACCAGGAGGCTAGCCTACGCATCTGGTGGTACCTGCTTTAGAATGGGGAAAGGAATAAGAGGTGTTGGAGAAAAAGTATTTTAATACCTAGTAAATGCAAGAGCGCGTGCCATACAGAAATGAATAGTACAATGTCTGAAGGGAGTTTGACTAATGGCTAACAACCGATGACCGTTTTGCGTAGGCGAATGTTGAACCGCTTGTCACCTGAGGAGGTTTATCTACAATTCTGCTGTTAAGATATGAAAGGGGCAAAAATTGATGAGTGTTTTTTTTTTCCTTTGTTGGGGGAAACGGCACAACGCCAAAACACACAGATATGTATTATATACAGATATGTATTATATATATATATATATATATATATATATATATATATATATATATATATATATATATATATATATATATATATATATATATATATATATATATAAATATAAACGTGCTTGTGTGTATAAGACTGACAATAACATATATCCACAATAAGATAAATGCTGATGAACTTCCTGTCAGAGACAACACTAATTCTGCGTGGTCTTCAGATAACAGCATGAAGAAGAGCGTGGAAATTATATAGAGGTAAGATCCCTGCAAAGATAAACAATATTTTAAACGTGAAAAAAAACTTCGCTTTCAGGTGGAAATGAGATAAGCTCTTGCGCCATGTCCTCTCATTACCCAGCTCTCGTAAGACTAAAATCTTTTGAATATGCTGCAACCAACTTTTGTTTCTGCGAATACGTTATTATACAGGTGACTGACTCAACTCCTTTATGAATAACTCTACGGTAAAGATAATTTCCTTAAGTTCCTATGCCCTCTTTTCACTGTCTTGAGCGCTGATTTGCCAACAGTGCTCCAGTGCTTTGCTTGACAGCCTAGGCCTAAACCTCTTAAGTCAAGTCTAGGAAAAAGAGGAAGTTGAGAAGAAGACATTCTAACTTTGATTGATCACTGCTTTGGATAAGTCTTGTTATAGTCTCAAAGAGGACCATTTGAAAGATGAAGTGTTTCTGGAAAAGAGCATTTGCACAGGTTTTCTCTCTTCTGTTTATATAAAAAAAACAAGTAAAAAATGCGCCAGAAGTTTCTTCTGAGCAATTGAATTTTCTGTACAGTGTATAATGCTGTATGACACTCTCAGCCAGACCCAATGAAACTCTCAGCCGCGGCCCATGAAACTTTCAGCCACAGACCGGTGGTGGCCTGTGTTTTTGGCACCTACAGCAGTACCAGACGCACGATCATGGCTAACTTTAACCTTAAATAAAATAAAAACTACTGAGGCTAGGGGGCTGCAATTTTTATGTTTGATGATTGGAGGGTGGACGATCAACATACCAATTTGCAGCCCTCTAGCCTCAGTAATTTTTAAGATCTGAGGGCGGACAAGAAAAGTGAGGACGGACAGACAAATAGCCATCTCAATAGTTTTCTTTTACAGAAAACTAAAAAGACTGTCATCGTGTTTAAGATGGTTAGTGTTATATATTATGTAATTTAAATAGAGAGACCAATCAACTAATTATTTTAGCGATAAAAGAGATAATCGTGACTTTTTCTTAAACACTGGACTACACTGACAAAACTTTCCTTGTGACTACATCCGAAATAAATCTCGTTTTCCTTGTGATTACTTATTTCTTGTAGACTATGGTCAGATAAGCCACTGCTATCGATGCCGATACCTTTCAAGTCCTTTCTGGAAACTTCAACAGTCAACTAGCTACCAGGTACATACGACATTGCTCGGATCAACAAAACCCAAATGGGTTTTAACAGGACGCACCTTCATCACTCCGTTGTGTATGTATACTGTACTTAATTCTAAGTAATATACATAATTTCACGGAAAGCCAGGTACCACTACTTTAGTTCCCAATTGTTGCAAACGAAATGTCACTGCAAATGCAAGTATTATGAAAGAACTGGAATTCATTTGTAACACCTTCGAGATCGTCTGTAACGGGTCTTGTTATGCGTTCATTAACCTTCAGAGAAGTGGTAATTCCACTGCCAACCCGCCGTACGAGGGATGGAATAAATTTAGATATTTACGACAACTCTGATGAAAGAAATAATGAGACAAGTTCTTCACATGCCAAGGATTCGATAAAATACATATTTAGTTTTCAAGTTCCTGTCTTCCCATTTTGCTTCTTCTAAAAAACAAAACAAAAAAATGGCTTCTCAGGAATCTACGTAACGTTTGTGCCGTGATCAGTAAACAAGATTAACAGATAACAAACAAACTGGGTAATGATTTAGACTCCAAAGAGAGATTAGAATTTGTTTGATGAATCGTATAATCTAGTACAGAATGGCGTTTTGAAATCCTCTTCCTAATTCGTAGTGACTTTTGTTCACTAATACAACTGTTAATCACTGAATTTGACGTTTTATTTAGTTTTGCAATGAGAAGATCGTAAATTTTGCTTTCGACCTTTAACTATTATCACTTTCTCTTTTCTAACTGTTAGATTATTTTTTTTCTTTAAGTTTTTATTCAATAAATTATTTACAAAAGATTACAACCAATCTCGAACTACATACATTTACATTTAGAATACATTGCTCTCAATATTACAAAAATTCTTTGTGGAAAGCTTAAACATTTTATCTTTTAAAATGGTTTTGACATCTCTTTGGTTGCGTATAATGGGAGCTTTTATTTTATTTATAATCAAACGTTCAGGCACGTTCTTTTCTTTCAATAACCATATATTAACAATCTAACTTGACAAGATTAAAGTTGCTAGATTAAACTTGACAAGATTAAAGTTGCTAGATTAAACTTGACAAGATTAAAGTTGCTAGATTAAACTTGACAAGATTAAAGTTGCCAGATTAAACTTGACAAGATTAAAGTTGCTAGATTAAACTTGACAAGATTAAAGTTGCCAGATTAAACTTGACAAGATTAAAGTTGCTAGATTAAACTTGACAAGATTAAAGTTGCTAGATTAAACTTGACAAGATTAAAGTTGCCAGATTAAACTTGACAAGATTAAAGTTGCTAGATTAAACTTGACAAGATTAAAGATTAAACTTGACAAGATTGTTGCCAGATTAAACTTGACAAGATTAAAGTTTTTAGATTAAACTTGACAAGATTAAAGTTGCTAGATTAAACTTGACAAGATTAAAGTTGCTAGATTAAACTTGACAAGATTAAAGTTGCTAGATTAAACTTGACAAGATTAAAGTTGCTAGTATATTATTTGGAACAGACGAGCTAATACGTATGGGAACCATGACTTCCCCGGTCTAAGTTAAATTCATTTAATACGAGCGCTTCTGCAGTGCGGAGGACGCGACCGTTGCACTGAAAGGGACGAACTAACAGACAGGGAGGAACTGCGAAAAGGAGAAAGGAAAGGAAGAGAGTAACTTATCGTGGGTGGAGGAGGAGGAGGAGGAGAGGGAACACGGAGGGATCTTGTTAGGGGACGGTCCCGCGAGCCAAAGATGGCAACCAACGACACCTTGCCTCTCTCTCTCTCCCACTCTTAAATGTTCTGTTGACATCTAAAGCAGCGCATTCTTCCGTGAAATGTCTTTACCCAACATTTACCATGACTTCGAAGTGCAAAAACTAGCTGCGGGGTCCAAACGGCCGCTCGGGGGTCGACGTTCCGCCGCCCTCGCGCGGCAAACTCGACCATGACGGCCTGCCGAGTCTTGCGTCATTCTTGCACGGGGGCGAAGAAGGTGTTGTATCGATAAGAGTGATCGGGTTAAATAAGGGAGGACATTACTGGATGTTGGTTTGTTGTCTGACAGAATTGAAGGTAACACAAATAATTAACTCGGGAAGGAATGGGAGGATGAGGCGGAGAGAGTGGCCCAGTGTCGTTAGAAGGGTGACATTGGCTTACACGTCGAGTGACGACAATCCACCAACCAACCCTTGTATCCGTTACAAGGAATATGCACACCCGACACGAGTCCAACTTGTAACAAGACGGCTCCACAACTCTTATGCTGTTTGAGTGATACCGATGGCTCTGCAGGGATATGGTATACCAGGCTAAACTACGGGTCCCTCAGGATACGGCGTCTCTATAGGATTAAACTGGGAAGAATAAATTCTCAGAGTTCATTCTGATTTTATCAAATTAGCTTTGAAGTTTATGAGCAACTTGACATTCCAGCAGTATATTCGAAAAGGATTTATGCAACCACTGAAATTGGCAGATTGTGTGGGAGTTTGTGTAAATGTATTAGGTATATAGATCAACTGATTCATGAACACGTACAAATTTGCCTTCGTATGTATGTCTAAACACGCGCAAAATATATCTTCAGAGCCTATTCCTGATCTCCGCGATCGTTGAGGCTTGGGTTCAGAGGTCCACACTAGGCCTCCGATCACTCCCACATTTCTCTCTACTTAAGGGGCCTCCATCATGAACGAGGATCCGTGCCGTCATGAGGTCGTCTCAACCTAGAACAGCAGGAACAAGAAAGCGATTTATTCATTCCCACAAAGGTTTCTAGCTTGGGAACGTATAGAGCATTACACAAACGCGCACACACACACACACACACACACACACACACCCGTAAACAGCTTTACAAATAGAGGGACAAGAGTGATCTGCCGTAGCGTTGATCGGAATCGTAATAATTCGAAATCCTCTATCAGTCGTCCTTGAATTCCCAGACTGCATTTGCACAGAAATTGTTCTTCATGAGACAGGGTAATTGACGATGCTCAAGGAAGCGAGATGTTGTTAGTGTCTAGAGAACTACGCAGGTCTTCGAGCCGAGTCGATCAGGTTTTACGATAGCGAAGGGGTTTTGTCCGGTCTCGTTAATAGCCATATTTCACGGGTGCGTTCTCTTTGTTTTAGTGGCTCCATATGCAGTCGCTCGCTAGATTGTGCTCGTTGCGGAGACGTTCCGTTCGGTCGATAATAAAAAATGCTGAATTTTACGTTACTTGGGGTTTATTTATTGAGGGTGCTGGTGGACAAAAAGTCCCTTCTAACTTTTGCTCGCAGTAAATAAGAGTTGCTTTGCAAGACGGCAAAGAAGTTTTAACTTACTTTCTGGTATGCCAAGAGTTTATATATATATATATATATAGTTATATATATATATATATATATATATATATATATACATATATATATATATATATATATATATATATATATATATATATATATATATATATATATATATATACCTGCTTCGAGATGTAACAGAAATTAATTCAAAGTTTAATTGTCATCATCACCATCATCACCATCACGGGGCAAAGAATCACGTGAATTGAGCATAGTGATTAACGTTTGTTCCTCATCATTTGGGAAAAATTGGTTGCTGAATTAAAATATTAACATTGTTGAAAGTTGTTCCCTTTAAAAACAGATGATTATTAGAATAAGATAGAGACGCATTCAAAAGAAATAGACGCACAAATTACAAGCATTCCCGTGAATCGTTGCATATTAATATCACTGACAGTAATAACAGCATCGAGCTGTTGAAATATGACAAGAAAATGAATGAATGATTCAAAAATGAAGATTTTACGGCATTACAGATTAAATGAACTCAACAACACATAAAGAGACGATAAATCCATTTAATAATGAATTTGTTGAAAAATGCACCTGTTGAAAATAAACAGACTCAGAAAGTTTGCAAAATCAATATTAATTATCTAATAAATATGACCGAGGAAGGACTTCAAAGTTTGACGAGCTTTTCATTAAAACTGAAGGTGGCATATATAAAAAAAATATGCAGTCTCAGGGTATTCATACTGAAAATGGAAGATTTTTATGGTTATAGAAATTGTCTATGTTCATTTGTGGGCGGTGTACCTTAGCAAACCGCATTGTCATCATACACCTTAGAATTTATCGGATCTTTTATAATGAAAGAAAGAACTGGAGGGTGAAAAACTGTCTATATCTTTCTTTACAATATATATATATATATATATATATATATATATATATATATATATATATATATATATATATATATATATATATATATATATATATATATATATATATATATACATATATATATATATATATATATATATATATATATATATATATATATATTTGTATATATACATAGAGAACAACCTGAAATCAAAACTTAAAGGCATAAAACTGTTCTTATACAGTAGCATGTAGCTATACGCACAATTTAAAACTGTTTCAAATAAATTAATCACTCCATTTAGTTACAGAAGTTTCAGGTACGCTATTTATGCTTTCGATATCTGATATATATATATAAACTAAATAAAGTGATTAATTCATTTGATACAGTTTTAAAATTGTGCTTATAGCTACATGTCACAAGAACATTTTTAATTTTTAACCTCTTAGTTTTTGATGTCACGTTGTTTTCGATGTCCCAGACGACTCAGTTTTCCTTTAGAGAAAAGTAATCACGGGAGCAATGATCGCAACAGTGATTAACTCTTTCTGTTTATATAAATTAGTGTTAACAATACAGTAGTTAACTGTCTCCGATCGATTCGTATATTTACTCATTATAACTTCTGCCGTCCATGCTCCTCACGCGGCGCACTGTAGGCGTTACGTAATGTTCTTTGTAGCGTGCCTTCGGCCCCTAGCTGCAACCCTTTTCGTTCCTTTTACTGTACCTCCTTTCATATTCTCTGTCTTCCATCTTACTTTCCACCCTCTCCTAACAATTGATTCATAGTGCAATTGAGAGGTTTTCCTCCTGTTACACCTTTCAAACCATTTACTGTCAATTTCCGTCACAGCGCTGAATGACCTCATAGGTCCCAATACTTGGCCTTTGGCCTAAATTCCATATTCAATTCAATTCAGCTCCTCTGCATGTAACAACGTCAAGGCCTGATCGTAATATCCCAGGGTATTCTGTAAGAAAATGCACAATTATTGTTTAAAAAAAAAAAAAGGGACCCTCGCTTTGTTCTGCTACCTATGACGTCAGATGCACAAAACAAAACTAAATACAAAAAGAAACACTTTATTCAACATGTGATAAAATTAAACCCTTAAAGTAATGCCAAAAAAAAAAAAAAGTCCTTGACGCGTTAACACCTGTACAATAAAGGCCACCAGGTCAAGTGTGAGAACGCGGATGGTGTGGGATAAGTGTCCTGTATTTTAGTGGTAAAAGGAAACTCCTGTTGCTTTCCAATCCTGTTTCTCTGGCAGTGAATGCAGATGTGGGTATGTGTCAGAGCGTGGGTTTGTGGAATTGTGCTGTGCTTTATGCGACAAATGGTGAAAATATGAAATAAACTCTATTATTCTATCTTTATCTTGAATAAAAATGATTTTGTTCCTTTGCGTCATCGCAAATTGCTTTGCAGTCAGTTGAATGTTTAATGTTAAAGGTCGCCCTATAATATAAAATAAGAATGAATTTACGTCTTTTAATTAAATATTGTAATCACTTATATATCAAAATGACACGTGCATAACCGCACACACACACACACACACACTGTACCCTGAAAGTGTGTAATTTTCAGTGCCTTACATGGTGCACTGTAAGCTCTACTCAAAGATGTGTGCCACATCCCTTCGACTCTAGCCGCACCCACTTTTCAGCCTTATACTTTATCTCCATTCTTACTTCCTTTCTTCAGTCATGATGTCCAACTATTACTTCTTAGTGCAACTGTGGGTTTTCTGCCACTTCTGACTCCTTGTACTTCATCTTTGTATTTTCTGGATCTCTCTATTTTGCTGTTCAACCACTCCAACTCAGTTTCACTGACAGATTGGCAGTCGGAATTTCATAAAATTAAATCACACACTATATAAAGCCATACGCACATACATTCTCACTTATGTATATGTATATGTATATGTATATGTATATATATATATATATATATATATATATATATATATATATATATGTATATATATATATACACACACACACACACGGATGGATGCATTTGTATAATACTTAATATATTTTCCAGTAATTCTAATTTTCTTTACGTTATTACATTTTATACAGGCTAATATTTTTATTACTGAATAAGTAGCCTAATGGGTTTTTCTGTTTTTCCAGTTTTAAATATTTAAAATTTTGAATGATGAAGACTTTTCCTGTTGATGGATTGCAAACTCCCATTTGGAAAAGGTGTGGAAACTTTCAACATTAAAAAATAAAATTCAAGCCAAACGCGTCTGATATATTTTTCTATTCACTTGATTTAACTGAAAATGAAACGGTCAGCTTTGAACCTTTATCAAGCTCCTGCTATAATAATAATCCTAATAAGAGGAAGAAGAAAAAATATTAGTGACATTTTACCTGAAAGATTTTTATACTGGTTACGACTAAAACGTGAAATAGTTTGCCTAGTGCAGTTGCAGACCCTTCTGATCTCCAAATGTTTAAGGTAGGAGCGAATTTATTCCCGCTTTTCTGACGTCTCCTAAATTCAGGGGAATCGGTTTAATTTTTTGTTTCCTTATATTCATTTATTCATCACCTTTCCCTCTGGAGACCTCGTGAGTTTATAGTCTGTTGACTTTGTCCATAAAGGTTTCCAGCTGAAGATTTAAAGAAAGAAAGAAAGAGACGAAAAGGTTATTTGATGAGATAAACCGGAAGCAGGGATAGAGTTCAAAAGCAAAAAAAAAAAAAAAAAAAAAAGAACGATTCGTGCGAAACAAAATAAATAATTAAGTAAATAAATAAATAAATAGATAATTGAATGAATGAATAAATAAGTAGAGGAATGGAGATTTTTCCAAAGGTATCATTTCGAAATGGTAATCGGTAGAACTTTGATAAGATGAATAATCAGGACGTATAGGAGAGAGAAACGTGTGTTCGGTAACCTGACAGAAAAGTGGCCTTTTCTTTTATATTCAGAAAATAACCTCTTTTGATTCATTGCCAAGTTCATGTACTTCAAAAGTGGCTGAGGTCGAGATTGATTCACTAAGGAATTCATTTTAGACACCATCAAGTATGAGTCTATGAGCTTTACTAGTATGTCAGATCTAAGAAAGATAAAATTATGCAAAGATTAAAACCAATAATATGATAGTGTCCGATTAAAAACAAGATCTCATTGACAATGATGACTGTAGTGCATTTAATTTTTTTAGTTTTCCAAGTACATTCCTTTTTTGGTGAAATAAGAAGTATTATATACGTTTCAAACGGTGGTACCCACTGACGATTATTGTATGAAAACAAGGTATTTTAGAAAATTTGTTTAAGAGCACGGCTGCACAAGAGTTCCTATGAATTGGTTTGCAAAATCGCAAACAAAATAATCGATATAAGAGACAAGGCTCAATGCTTAGTTGAGATGTTATGGCAAACATATAAATTATTCTTTTACACATGAACGTACCGCTATAATAATAATAATGTGTACTCAAAGGAATAGTTCTATATCAAGTAATTAACTCTTTGAATAAAAAAAAAAGCTTTGTCTTGGCTTTAAGGCAGTAAAATTTTTTAATGACAGAGCGATTAGTGAAACTAGCGTTCTGAAAGTTATCAGCCTTCTTTTATTCCAAGAAAAACCTGCCTATCTCTCTCTCTACTTACCGATCTATCTATCTCATACTGCATTCATGCATGAGCCATAATTAATATACACATTCACGCCGTTTTCAAGGATTTCTGAACTTCTTACCTGTGGTTTTAAATTTCGTCAATGCATATGAAGGCCCTTGTTACGTTAGAGAGAGAGAGAGAGAGAGAGAGAGAGAGAGAGAGAGCGCTCCGAGATCGAAGATGTTTTTATACGCAGGTCCCATATTGCTTCATAATGGTCCAAGATTGCGTCAAACTCTGGACCCTTATACAAACACTCTTCGATAGGGAGGAGATTCGTACGAAGTCGACTACGGCGCTTATATCCACAACGGATTCGCGGCAAATTCCGTCGCATTTGTGAGTATTCGGAGGCCAGAGAAACCCCCCAAAACAGCTCTGCTTTTTATAAAATCATTTGTCTTCCCCAGACCGACGGGATTTTTAATCTCGTCGCACATTTCGGGAACATGGTCCATTATGTTGCTCTTCGTACGCGCAAAACTGCCGAAGTTAAGGGTCTTCATAGATTGTTGATCTTATTGGTTCAAAATAGGTGGTGATCGTCTCAGTTGCTTTCGGCTCTTCCGTTAAACAGATGAAAATGTCCTGACTCCTGCTTCCAAACAAAGTGATCGTTCCGTTTGATCGAATGCCCCCAAGTAAGGCGTGGGAATAACTTGCTCTAAATGCCAGAACTGACCAATGAAGAATGGATTGAACTTGCCTTTATCGTCCGAAAAATGCCGCCAATATGGTGCCTCATGAGCGAAAACTTCCGACACCGCCTTCCGAGAAGGCACCGTTCATCTATCTTGCCTACGGGGCTTAATCAACACAATTTAAGTGCGCCTCGTAGAAATGATGAGAGGAGAAGAAGAAGAAGAAGATGAAGAAGAAAAACACGAGACACCTTATTTGTCGGCATCGATTATACGGTCCAGTTCATATATCTATTGTCCGGAAAACTTTATGAGATTTTTCTCTTTTCTTTATCGACTTGAGATCTAGACTTCGCAGTAGATACGGTTTTAGAAAGTACTGTTTCTTTACTTCAAGGGATTTACGAGTTATCTTCTTAAATGGGGAGGGTTGGGGGGGAGAGGGCGGGTAGTAGCGAGCGGATGGTGAGATGATGTCCTGAATAATTTCATTGGCTCCTATCTTTCGGATGATCTTCCTCCAGCCAATCAGATTATCGCGCTTATGTCATTTGGTTATCGGCGGAGGCATTTTGTTAATATTCCAGTCTTTATCGGTGAGGTGTGGGGAAAAATTCTTTATAGGGTGTAGATTACAGTTTGGGGGTATTTCTATTTTCCCGTTCCTCGGCTCTTCCCGAACAATAAAGCTAATTTAAGATATGGCTTCGTCTAGTTTTTGTGATGATGTTGGTGGAGAAATGTAAGATTTTAATGACCGGTCTAATAATCTGTTTCATGCCCTTTAGAGAAATAATGATGATGACCACTGGATTCTTTCTCAGAAATCGAGATAATCGTTGAGGCAATCAGTAAATATTCACAAGTTTATTACTCTCTTCACTGGAAATAGCTGTAAGTCGTCACAAGCAGACAGGTGTGGATATACTCTCTTCCCAGGTACTACTTTATTGCTGAGGTTTTCCAGGAATTTCTTTCCTCAAGTGTCTAAAAAACTTATTAATGTCCCGTCATCCATTAATACAAGGAAACGTGTGTTGTTATTTGTTTGTTGATAAATCAAATAATGAGATACTGATAAAACTGAATCATTATAACATTACCTAGAAGGTCTTTGATATATCAACCCAAGCAAGCGCATTGACAGTGTCTCTCTCTCTCTCTCTCTCTCTCTCTCTCTCTCTCTCTCTCTCTCTCAAAAAAAAAAAAAAAAAAAAAAAAAAAAAGGTGAAAGGAATCTGGAGGTATTTGTTAGATGCCAATGGCATGTCCCCACATGGCACTCTATGGGGTACGAGTGCCCAAACAAGGTAGTGAGCACGGACTAAAGCCATACTACAGGATTAGGAATTGCGAATTCAGCTGACTCGCTCTGGTATCGTGTGGTCCATTGACAAGCTAGCATACAAGATTCTTAGTTTGTGGAGCGCCGTGTTGTTTGATGGAGATATAAAACCTGGTTAGTAGAGTCACTGGATATATATATATATATATATATATATATATATATATATATATATATATATATATATATATATATATATATATATATATATATATATATATATATATATATATCATCCTGTTTTAACATTCGGTTTTTGTTCATTTTCTTATTCATCTTGCATTTCTTTTCTAGTTGTTAATGCAAGGAAATTTAGGACTGTTGATAATGAGGTAGACTTTGACAGAAGAAGTCCACTTGTGTTTGTATCTACTCGCAACTCATTCTTACACACACAAACGCACACACCCTTAGTATATATATATATATATATATATATATATATATATATATATATATATATATATATATATATATATATATATATATATATATATATATATATATATATATATATATATATATATATATAAATCATCATAAAATATGATTCTAATTCAGACGACATTAACACCATTTTTAATAACTAATCTTCCTGAACCAATAAACAGGGCTAGAATTTCCCCGACCAAAAAAAGCCACAAACATTAAAACTAAAACCTATCGAAAGAGGAAAATTGAAAGGCAAGGCATCATTCGAGTACCGCTACATCGGAAAAAGTCGGTCGCTCCAACTTCCCCATCCTAGCTCTCGACTCCGGCTCCCCTCTGGATGGGCGTAACTGCATTCCTATAGAGCCTTTATGCACCTCCATTCAGACTGTCTCCCTGTTGTCATCGATGCATCTCAACGGAGAATTACAACCGTAGATAGAGCATCTCTCTCTCTCTCTCTCTCTCTCTCTCTCTCTCTCTCTCTCTCTCTGGAGAGGCTAATTTCTAGAAGTTCTTGTCCAATAACTCAAAGGGCATTGCCGAGGCGCCGATTGTTCGAGGTCCCCCTTCAAGAAGCATCGAGGGCGAGGCGGACGCGCATCCTTTTTTGGCCTCTCGCTTATGGCCCAATGACTCCGACAGGAGACGACGCTCCGATTACTAATTATGAACGATAATTATACCTTAATATTGTTCCGAGTCATCAAGAGTTCCCTGGGCCGAGGGAACGCCGAGGGAACATCGATTATGGGGCCGCAACACCCCGCAAGAATGAGAGGGAGAAAGACAAGTGGGGGGTAACAAATAATAGCTTATTTCTTTTTTAACCTCTTGTAACTGTTATTCCCTTTATACGCTTTCCACCCTTATCTGAGTACTCCTCCTCCTCCTCCTCCTCCTCCTCTATTCATTCCTTTCCTTTTCTCTTCTTCTTAATTTATTCAGATTAACCATGTCTGCTCTTTCTTAAACATTGTTCCTGGCACATGCGCCTCCAGAAACAACACAAGGTAATGGCTACTCATCGGTGTGATGCTGGTCGAGCCATTGTGTAAGTAAACAGTATGTGTGTAACTATTAATTTATATAATGGCTACATTTGACCACAGAGTTAACCGTGAAATTGGCGCGACGTTCCAGAATTCCTGGGAGTCTCCCCAAAAGCTTTCGGCCGCGTCCTGCTCTCTCTCTCTCTCTCTCTGTGTCTCTCTCCTCCCGTGTTCTTCCGTGAGCGATACCTTGAGGAACTCGAGATGAAGCGGGCAGGAATCGCCTTGCCCACGCTGACCCTTAATAGTACGCTTATTATGAACTTCTTTACATTTTAGCTGCGGGTTTTACGTTCCCTGATCCCACCTTGAAATATTTGTGGCTAATAATCACTTACGACTCACAGACGGGCATACGAAGGGCCTCGGCCAGCGCGCCGTTATGGGTCTTGCGCCGCGAACGCGTAAGGGCTCAATCCGCTGCCACCGCGGAGCGAGTGAACCTACCTTAAGGCCGACGGACGGGATACAGGTATATTCTTCACAGCGTGTTACCGGCCGTGAGGAAACATACCCTCTCGGGCCGAGATTGATACGCTCTCTCCACGCCTTGTTACGCCTCCGTGACGCTTCCCTTTCCGCCGATTTGTAATTCAAAACGATGCAACGTCCACCCGAGAATGCAATCAGAGGGCCTCATCATCGGCGGCCCAGTGGATCGAACGCTAACTGCGAGGGACGTTCCTCTTCGCCTCGGCTGCATCTTTCGTCTCGTCCATCTTACCTGTCCGCGAGTTACCTGGCCTGAAGGTTTGAGTTAAAATTCATGAAATAATTACAAAGCATCGCCGCTTGTTAGGACAGCGGAGCCATGGCACGAAACTAACCTGACACTCCCCACCCACCCAAAATCTCCCCTCCCCTCCCCCCCCCTCCATTCCGAGAGGAGTTTTTGTCTTTCTTTCCCTCGCCATCCCATTTTTTTTTTTTTTTTTCCTGTAGGCCTCCATCTTTTACTCGGTGTAATCTTGTTAGGTCTCTGTCCGCAATAGTTATGTTTATCGTGTCAGCGCGCTAGTATATCTGGTGCACTGCAGGCTATGGAAGACAAATGCGAATGCGATACAGCTCCACATGAATGTTTATCTTAAATTACCCCCCATAATTTATCATTTTTTTTCCTTTATAAATTAAAGTACATAATTTACAGGAATAACACACGGTCAAATTATATATATATATATATATATATATATATATATATATATATATATATATATATATATATATATATATATATATATATATATATATATATATTCATACGTGTGTGTATAATACAAATGAGTCATCACTTCAAGCCGTAAGCGACAGGAATTTATATTAACAGGAGGACGTTCTAAAAATAAAGTCATCGCTCTCGGTAGGTTAAGCTATTGGGGGCAAAAGTTAACAGAAGCTTAGATATTTTTTCCGGCCAGAGAATAAATGTTCAAACTTTATAGCGTCAGAGTTTGTTGGTAAATAAGTTTCTGTAACTGATTATGGCAATTTCTATATTACCATCGCAAGTTCTGACTTCTTCAGATCTCGTAATCAGTTACTCAAAATTATAGTTTTTCAAAACTCGACATTTTATGAAGAACAAATTACGGTCATTACAATTAGCGTCATCTAATAACGTCACTGAGATAGCATCAGTTTAAAATAACGGTTGCAGCAGTAGCAGTAGTACCGGAAGTAATGAAGTTATAGTTACAGTAAAAACAACGTCAAATAAGAACTTATTTTCTGTATAAGGTTGAAAAACACTTACAAATCGAGATGTAAATTTTGGGTGGAACAGAATACGCCACTCAAATTTATTATCTGTTTCGTAATAATTCACTTCACCTGCAGATAAGAATAACTCATATTTGCATGAATTACTTTATGTAATCTGATATCTTATCATCTTGGCAACGAAAATATCGAGCTATTCATCTCTTAATAAGTTTTTATGCCAGTTCCAGAGAATATGATTAATTTTTCTTACTGTTGCACGCATAAACGATTTACATTGAAATATACGTTTCAACCTAATATTAACTTACGAATTTCTTTTTATTTTGTTCATAAAGTAATGTCCCAATGTTGTTATTCTATTTCATCGAGAAGTAGTTTATCCTAATAACGAGTGACCTCAGAGAGATATATATATATATATATATATATATATATATATATATATATATATATATATATATATTTACTGTATATATATATATATATATATATATATATATATATATATATATATATATATGTGTGTGTGTGTGTGTGTGTGTGTGTGTGTGTGTGTGTGTTTTGTACGTAAAAATCAGGGGTGGATAGAGGAGTAAAGGTGGTGTTGGGTTTGAATACCAAGAATATTTATTAGCCTCTGTTTATTACAGGCTAATTAAGACCCCTTAACTTATGCGATATATCATCTCCCATAAATTGATCACTCGTTACATCCAGTTGTTAAGGGCCTCTATCTGAACTACTGCAGCTGGATTGAAAAATAGATAGAGAAAGAGATACGCATAAGCGGTATATTTAGCCTCGACCGTTTTCGCCCGGGAGAACTTTTAATAGCTTTCCTTTCCTCCATATATTTCTTGTTATTCTTATCAGTGACACTCCTTGTATACTAGCGTTAATTCCATATTTCATCCGTAAATTTGTGATATTAACTGTGTTAAATAGTGGCGATTTAAGAGATGATAATAATTCACATGGCAGGAGAAAAGTCGTCTGGCATTTGACATTTGGTTCAGCTTCCACCACAGGATTTTTTTTTTAGAACTAATTACTTTTTACCTTCAGTTTTTATATGTGATTAAAATCATCATCGTTGCAAACACATATGGTATCAAACTATTCTTATTTGTGTTTTAGTTTGCGTTGCATGATTATGCTGTACGTGTGTAAGTAATATTTTTCTACTTATTGCAAAGTTCTTTCTCCGATACTTTCACTCATCATATTGGTTAACTGACAATATATTTCTCTTCATCCTTGGATGCTTGGATATGAATCCTGGGCAAATACGATCTAAAACCACTCACAAACAAATGCATATATACTGTGTATATATATATACATACATGTGTGTATATATATATAATATATACTCTATATACATACACTTGTATGTGTGTGTTTGTATGTATATATATAATATATATATATAACATACACATGTATTCATGTGTTTATTTGTAATAACATATTACCTCTTAACTAACTGAGAAATGGAGAGATTATTATGTCAAATATATGCATATATAGTAAAATAGGGACCTGTAGATTCTATATATATAAATATATATATACATATATACTGTATATATATTGGTACATCATAAGTATATTCCTCAGGTATGTCCTTGGGGAAAAAAACTTTCCTATGGGCAGGTAAAACTCGCATCCTACTCACGAGAGAGAAGTACGAAATAACTCATCGGGAATCCAGTTATTCAGTTCCACCCAACAAATGATGAGGAAAGAGGCGCTCTCTCTCTCTCTCTCTCTCTCTCTCTCTCTCTCTCTCTCTCTCTCTCTCTCTCTCTCTCTCCCCATTATCGTCCACGAAGGCATTGTATGATAATTTCCTGACCACAGTGAAGAGATGATCCATCGCTGCGTGTGAGGCGAGGGGCAGGGTCGGCGAAGATAGGGGAGGATTTCAGGATCTCTTGGAATCCTGCAAGGATGGGGTACAGGAAGGGCGATAATCATCCCTGCTGAGTCGTGAAATGTTAGGTTTCGTCATCTGTGATATATAGAGAGAAATAGAAACTTAGAGATGTCGAATAGAAAAGAAACGTAGGCGGGTATAGTTGAAAAGGCAAAATCTCCACCTTGGAGCTTCGGAAGTTCAAGCGAAGTAGCGATGCATTACTGTCCTAATACTATTCTCCTTGAATTTTAATACATTTTATTTATTTATTAATTCATTTTTTTTAATAAGTGAGATATCTTCTTTCAGTATTTCCCTTTAATTCCTCTTGCTTCTTCCTAATGAACGCCATATTCTGTGGAAGCTTGAATTCCAAGTCAGTGGCCCCTGTGGGTTTGTTCAGTATGAGTAGGTGTCATCTGCTGAATAATAATAATAATAATAATAATAATAATAATAATAATAATAATAATAATAATAATAATAATAATAATAATAATAATCCAGTTGAACTGAATAGTAATTTTATTCAGTAGTTCTATTGACTTTCGGGGATCTTTTTTCGTTGGCTGACGCGCGAACACGACTGTTAATGTTTCTTGTTGGTTTCCGTACGGCTTATGTTTACTAAAGAGTGATGATAATCAATCACTCAACTCTCCTTTTTAAAAAAAAATCAGGATTTGCGACTAACGTGCGACAGCGAACTCTCATGGCAGGGATGAAATGCAAAAATAATGAAATGTTCGTTGGAGATTCAGTTGGTCTTTATATATATATATATATATATATATTTTTTTTTTCACAGGAAGCAAATGTATGCGCGTCTATATGTGTCTATTTCGAGACTGATGTTTGACGTCTCAGGCACACTTCTTGAATGCTCTTCTTTTGCCATATGTAGATTCAGACTCTTGGGATCATATATAAATAAGTTGTAGTTTCAGTAGCACTGGTGATAGTAGTGATGAAAATGATGACGGAGAGAGTAATGTATATAAGAAAAATTATTTTTATTTTTACTTTGATTTCTGCTCTTTTCTACCACTGTTCCTTCTCTTTAATTCAGTTCTATTTAGAAAGATGATATGCATAATGTTAAAATTTTCCATTAATCTAGCAATCTGTTACCAGTCCAGAACGTAAGAGAAAATAAGTAACGCCCGATTCCAAAGGAACATCAGATTTTAAATACCTTTTCATTAGCTACAGTTCTCTAAAATCAAATATTTTTTATACCATGGAGATAGGCCATAACGTTCAATAAAAGACCTTTCCGTAAAAATTATCGCTCAAACTAAACTTACACTATTACCCAATAGTTCAGTACTTTTGTTTCATCTCCCGTCTACGTAGATTGTTCTTAATACACGTGTGTTTGAAATAAATTGATAATAAATAGAAAAGTTAGACCTGAGACAGAAAATTCTGTTTATATTCCATACTGAACAGAGCCGGAGTTTGACGATGACTTCTCTGATTAGTTATTTGATTGAGAATTTAGATGTTATTACAAAAAAAAAAACACTGCTAATGAAGAGAGAATAAAAGGAGTCATGACGGTGATTAGTGGGAAGAAATCATTAATCACAACGCTGAGTTCACCTTCCCTCTTGGAATCTCTCCAGAAAAACAAAAATTGTAAGCAGACTTGACAATGAAAATAGTTAAGACTGCATTACCCTTGCTATAAAAATGTAACTGATCTAAAATGAACTGCGAATCAGATTCATCATTTCACTTATATGCATAAACTCATCAATATCAGATTTTTCTCTTTATATCTCCCTTGAATAAGAACTTCTCAAAGTACAGTTACTGTACTTTCATACCCTAATCTCTCTTTTTCAATGAGATTTAGGCCAGGGTCGGGTAATTTACCCTATGCCAAGGGGTAGACGACCTCCTGGGGAGTCTACATACTCGGGAAATTGAGGAGCCACAAAATATCTGGATTTATTTGACGCAAAACTGTGACGTTGTGGGTAAGGGGGTAGTACAACCGGTTATGGGCTACAGTGAGGCGTGAGAACAATGACGTAAGAGCTCTCGCAAATGGGTGCATATTTGCATGATTTTTAGTTCCAGATTTACGGATATTTTATTATTCGTCTCTCTTTGGCGCTATTTGTAAGTACCCCAGCGTTACCAAAAAAAAAAAAAAAAAAAAAAATTCAGTCACCAATTAATGTTTTTCTACCAAATGAACAACGGAATTTCTTCGTAAATTTCTTATCTATATCAATTAATAACTCACTTTCAGAAACTGATGAAATTGCCGATAATATGAACTCAAAGTCATAAGTCATACTGCAACAAATTCAGAGTTAAGTTTTTTGTCGCCGGGTACGTAAACGATTCCTGAAAATGGCGGTTATTTATCGATTAATATTGATCGATTCTCTCTCTTCTTCCTCAATTGCCCCGTGATCATTAAACCGATAGGTGAGGGACTAAGAAACATTTCCTCCTCCTTAATTCCCTGCAGGTAGAATTCCTATCATCTTTCCTCATCTTCTGACGAAACTAATTTATTGGGAGAGAGAGAGAGAGAGAGAGAGAGAGAGAGAGAGAGAGAGAGAGAGAGAGAGAGAGAGAGAGAGAGAGAGAGAGAGAGAGAGAGGCTGTACTGTTAATGGGAGTGCATTTAAAGAATGGGGCATTTGAAAATTTTCTGTTAAATATAACAGAGAGAGAGAGAGAGAGAGAGAGAGAGAGAGAGAGAGAGAGAGAGAGAGAGAGAGAGAGATTACGGTTAAGGGAGGACATTTAAAAATGGAGTGTTTGATCATTTCTATTAATCACAACAGAGAGAGAGAGAGATAGAGAGAGAGAGAGATAGTATTGTTAATGGGAGTGCTTTTAAAGAATGGGGCGTTTGATGATTTCTACTAAATATAAAAGATAGAGAGAGAGAGAGAGAGAGAGAGAGAGAGAGAGAGAGAGAGAGAGAGAGAGAGAGAGAGAGAGAAACCCTGCACTGACCGTAGGAGTAAATTTAAAGAATGGTGTCTCTAATCATCTCCCAGTCCACATCTAATCATCCCTGCCATTAGGGAAGGATTGATTATTTACAAGGCTATGAATAACGCGCCTTAACGTCCGTTAACCGCGGGATATTACTCAAGATAAGTGCATCATCCACCTCTGATTTGTCTGTTTAAAGGCGCGGGGGGATAAGCCAAAGTCCCGCGGCCGCTGGGTACCAATGGAGGGATATATTGCAGGCCTCATTACAGGTAATTTAGTGGCGTATCGGCACCTGGATCAAAGGTTAATTTGCGGGTTTTCGCCCTGCCAAGCATCGAGAGAGAGATAGAAGACCTGTCGGCCCGTAAGCCAAAGGAGGGGTGGAAATAACCTGAAAACTATCGATTTGTTTTTTTTTATATGTATCTAGTTTGCGAGAAGGTATTAATTTAAGCAGTAGTATGTCATTGTTTTGAATCCCCAGAAAATAAGTCGGACATTTTCAGGTATTGAAGTAATCAGCCGTTTCGTTTGCCGTCTCACACACTGCTGCGCATATAATAAATAAACATGGCCTTGTCATCAAGGACTCATGCATTAGATAGGCATCAGAGTAAACAGAATGAGATTTCTCGAGGCTGTTGACGGATGATCTGTGATATTTATCATGCGCTTTGCGTATTGAAGCTTCGTATTAAATTGCATTGTGCGTTCTGGTCTGAAGCAGTTAAAGAAAAGTGGGATTGTTTATTAGATCCCGAATGATGCGTGTCATGTCACCTGCTGTTATTGTGCGAAAGTTGCCAGTAACCGATGCAACGATTTAATCACGCACCTTGCAAAAGCGAATTAAGCGTTGCACCACTTGAGCTATTCATTATCCTTTTATATATGTAAAAGTAATAACTATAAATCATTTGTAAGCATTTATATATATATATATATATATATATATATATATATATATATATATATATATATATATATGTGTGTGTGTGTGTGTGTGTGTGTGTGTGTGTGTGTGTGTGTGTGTGTGGCGTATGTATACGTATGAAAATATTCATGGCACAATTCCCAGTAACTTATATATAAATTAATGCATTTTATGAAAACTGAAAAATCAGTAGATATGGTGTTGTACCAGCAGCCTCATTAAACAAATAACCTCTCTGAAACTAGCGACAATCTTGAACAGCTTTCTGCGAGCGCAACGGGTCACAATAAGATCCGAGAAATTGAGAGAGAGAGAGAGAGAGAGAGAGAGAGAGAGAGAGAGAGAGAGAGAGACCAGGCGGGACAGTCACAGAAATTAGCCAACAACTGTCTGTGGTCCGCTGAAAAAGACATCTGTGAGTATATTCCCATTCACGGCTCACCGTCTGTCAGAGATTAATGCCGTCGATAAGGTTGGATGTGCCCCGAGGTGATGGAATCAGATAATCCTTATGAAATTATTATCGATGTTCGGTAATATATGTTTATGGCCCCTTGATGTATGGAGAGAGAGAACATAACTCTACCGCCAGGTTACATTTATCGTTCTCGTGTCGGGCCGCGATAAAAACAAATCATTCTATGGGATATTATTGTTGTTATATTACCCGAACGCTTTGATCAACTTCCTCCTGCCTGGTCTTACGGTGGCGTTCATGGAAAAAAATAAAAATGAGGTGTAGGGCAGTTTTGGGTACGGACATTTCTCCAGAAATGGTAGTCGCGTTTGTGGGTGGTTCTTGATTAACGTGATGAATACTGTTCAACATTTGGTTTTATTTATATATCATTTGTAAGACCAAGAGGCTAATAAGTAGATTGTAAACAGCAAGACTCAAAGTTTGTTTAAACCTGTTTTTTTTTATTACCGTGGTGAGAACACTTTAATATTTGTTTATGTTTTTGCCGTACCAATTAAGATACTGGTTATAGGATACTATTTCATTTCATACATCTCGAGCACACATGCACACACACAAATACACACACACATATATACACATATATATATATATATATATATGTGTGTGTCTGTATGTATGTCTTAATCTGTGTGTATGCTCATGTAATTGCACTGAAAGGTAATGAGCCCTGTCTATCTAGCCATTACATATATATATATATATATATATATATATATATATATATATATATATATATATATATATATATATATATATATATATATATATATATATATATATATATATATATATATATATATATATATATATATAAATATATATATATATATATATATATATATATATATATATATATATATATATATATATATATATATATATATATATATATATATATATATATATATATATATATATATATATATATATATATATATATATATATATAATATATATATATATATATATATATATATATATATATATATATATATACATATAAAATATATATATATATATATATATATATATATATATATATATATATATATATATATATATATATATATATATATATTATATATGTATATATACTGTATGTGTGTGTATTCATAAGCTGGCATGTTATCCATATGAAATTATATCGTATGGAAATGAGCTTCCCTCTTTCTGTGCCTCATTACGCGAACGTGAAGCTCCGCTTGACAGACAGACATTTAATGGCGTCAGTAAGCTGAAGAACACATCAGTTTGGACACCATCACACACCGCCTGTTCATCTATCATTAATTCCATTCCTTATCGCCTGTCGTGTCAGCCACTTCTTATGCAAGTTCCGTTATTTCTACAACGCTTTTGTTTCGTTTTATGTACATGAGTAAATGCAAACATACACACACACACACACACACACTTTGATGTAATCGGTTGCTTTCTCGCTCATCAACGCCAATGGCGGGCCGTGCTGTCAGTGACGTCACGTGGTACACTGATTGTATTACTAAAGGGCGTTTGCAGCATCCCTTCGGCCCCTAGCTGCACCCAGTTTTTAAACCTTATACTGTACATCCATTCCCGCTCCCTTTCTTCAATGTTGCTGTCCAACTTCTCTAACTAGTACTTCTTAATGGAATTCTGGGGTTTTCTCCCAATTCCATCGTCAGATCCTTGAATTTCATCTCTTTTTTGTTTGAATCTCTTTAACTCGCTGTCCAACCCCTTCAGCTCTCTTTTTAGTTTTCTGTAAAAGAAAACTATCGAGATGGCTATTTGTCTGTCCGTCCGTACTTTTTCCATCCGCCCCCAGTTCTTAAAACTACATAGTCTAGAGGGCTGCAAATTGGTGTATTGATCATCCACCCTCCAATCATCAAACATACCAAATTGCAGGCCTCTAGCCTCAATAGTTTTTATTTTATTGAAGGTTTAATTTAGCCATGATCGTGCGTCTGGTAGCGCTATAGGTGCCAACAACACAGGCCACCACCGGGCCGTGGCTGAAAGTTTCATGGGCCGCGGCTGACAGTTTCATGGCCTGTGGCTGAGAGTTTCATACAGTCATATACAGCATTTCATGTTGTACAGAAAATAATCCAGTATTTATTGAAGTATATATAGAAGAATGCAGTTTCATTATTTATATACCCAAAGAATAAAATAAAGCCTAAGGAGTTATACTCATGGAAAGAAAATATTTAAAGGTGGTAGAAAGATGGCTAACTTAATATTGCACTGCACAGAAAGACATTTCAATATGGAAAGGTCAGTTGCCTGCAACGAAGGCGTATTGAGGCCTTTGTTTAAATGGAATGTTTTATTTATTTTTATAACAGTTCACATTCTTTTTTTATTCTGAGTGGGAGTATATGAGTTTAAAAGATAACCTACGGGACAAATTAAATCAATGCGTTTATAGCTGGTGGAACTGTTCTTTGCAAAACGAAATCAACTGATTAAGATAAGGACTAAAAAAAGAATATGCCACATTGAAGGACCAAAAAAAAAGAATATGGCACATTGAAGGAATATCAAATCGATCACATTTAAGCACCTTACACATAATATAAAATCATAAAAAAACGAAAGATTGGAAACCTTATCTATCATTATTATGGTCGTTATGCTACAGTGGCCCTTATGCATGTCTTTGTAAACAAGTGTATATGAAATAGTTTAATGAGTTATTCCACTGCCGCCCCCCCCAACTACCCCTTGCAAAAAAAATAATAATATAATAAAGTAAAACGAACAATGCCAGAGCGTGTTTGGTGTGGCTTTTACGAAGTAGGTGTGAAAATAATCCGATGGAAAAAAATTTAATTTAACGAGTTAGGTTAATTACAAACGATAATAATAATAATAATAATAATAATAATAATAATAATAATAATAATAATAATAATAATAATAATGACGGTAACTAGGAGTTATTTATCAATTACGATAAACTGCAAGAATGATTGCAATAATGAGTGCAATACGTAAACTCAAAGTCATCAGAAAGAGAAAGAAAATATTATTATATCACCTTTCATTCTTTTGACAAAGATCTCTGCCATTAGATCCCCAAGAATCAGCAACACCCCTCCAGAAATAATGTCCGAACTCTCCCAAATGCTCTCACGATATATTAGAAACATTTTCACATCATATTAAAGTAAAAACGCTTCATCAGGCTGATGAGAAGATCGCCCCCCCTCTATTTGTTATGTAAATTGCCAATGTCTATCTAATGGAGGAAGCTCGTTGACACATAATTAATTCAAGTCATTAAATTCCCATTAATTAAAAAATGGTCTCTTAAACCCTTCACACTTAATTACTAACCTAAAGAAGCGTAATGGATAAAGACGTCACCTGTGTTGTTCCCCAGGCCAAGATGGCGTCAGTGGGACGGGGGAGGGGTGGGGGATTGTTTAAAAATAGACCGATCGGCTTAATTCACTTGGCTGGTAGAGAGAGAGAGAGAGAGAGAGAGAGAGAGAGAGAGAGAGAACTCCTCGGCTCCTCCATTGAAAGGGCCTTCCTGGTAATGAAGAGTTTGTTTACGTTGAGACATTGATAAAAGCCTTCTGAATAATTCCGATGGCTTCAATCATGCGATGTGACATGGCTTCATCAATTTCAAGCTGCTGGGTATTTGGGAGGGGAGGGGGCGTGCGGCTCATTACCCCTCCTAACCCTTAGCACGCCCCACCCCCTTTACTCCCCCTCCACATCCACCCACTCCTATACCTGAGCTTCTCTTGATAATCTCACTCCGCTGAGGAACACCGTTCTCATCCCCCACGAGCTCAACATATCTTTTTTTCTTTCTTTCTTTCTCCCACGTTGATGCATATTAACTACATTCAATTTCCCGCAGCCAAGTGATAGCATCTCTCATGAGATTCGTCTTTGCTCAGCCTCGCCCCCCTCTCCCGCCCCCCGTAACCCCCCCCAACCTACACCACACTCCTAAAACATTCATCTCCCTTGCCACTCCTTGTCCTCTTGATCTCTATTTTTATTGTTATCATCAATTCTTTCTTCCTTTTTTTTATCTTATTTTATGAACACTTTCCCCTTCCAGTGCCTCCTCATAAGAGCTTTTTCCTCATGGAATCTCATTAGGAACATTGGGTCTTAATGATTACTTTGAAAAATATTTATAATCCTTCTGTCCTGTCCATCAATCTCTGTCTGTTAAGAGTTTATGTCTGTTATGATTAATAGATCCATTCGATAATTAGACTTCACTCTCCCATACTAGTAATTCAACCATTTCCTGTTTAACCAGTTGGTAACAGTGTTTCTTAATTACAAAAAGTAAGTCTATAATGTTAAGTTGATCATTCTTTTACTTTAAGTTTGTGTCCGTCTATAATTCCATTCACGTCGCCGGCGATTCTTATGCTACGTCGAAATTCCTTTTTTGTGTGTATGTGTAAATTCGTTCCCTCATTTATTTGTCTTCGTCATCCTTTTCTGGTCAGATTGTAATATCTCTATTTAGAGCTGTAAAATATATATATATATATATATATATATATATATATATATATATATATATATATATATATATATATATATATATATATATATATATATATATATATATATATATATATATATATATATATATATATATATATATATTGTATTTTTTTTTTTTCTGTTTGGATGTCAAAAGCGTAATAAATCTGACAAACAATTTTCCCTCGACTTTCCAAGTTAAAATTCAGCTATTCAAGTTAAATTCTAACCAACGGTGAGTTAATTTCAGGTAGGAACTGTATCGCCAACTGATTCACAGTAATATTGTAAACAGACCTCTTTCTGAGCCATTTTTTAAACGTCTTGTTGTTCATAAACTTCAAGTGAATTATGCATCTAAAAAACTATCACGCACAAATGATATCAACATAAAAAGTACGAAATAAGTTATTAGGAATCATTCGGCAAACGAGGTATAGGCGGGTGGCGTGATGTTTACCAAATCCCACGATTTTGAAATTTAGCCTCTTTCTATTTACGTACTTTCTGAATATCAAGATTTAAAAAGACTACCAAAATAGAGCTTCGACCGATTACCTGAAATTACCTTCGGGCACCGGCCACTAATAATCTGAAGTTCCGACCATAAACGTCTTATTTTTTTTTTTTCTATAGCTAAGTTCAACAACATATTCAAACAGTAAAGAATTGCTTACAGAAATCACAGAAGGAGAAACAGAGATTGGAAACAAATGAGATTTTGAGAAAATAAAGAGAGTAAACAGGTAAGGCTGGTCTTCAATAGCCAATACATGAGAGCCGATGGAGACAAAACTTAAGATAGTCTCATGAAGATCAAAGTCAAAGATCAAAATGGAAGAAACCGGTTAAAACAGGCTCTTGAATGAAGAAAGCAAGATTGAATAATAATGATAATCATAATAAGGAGGAGGAGGAGGAGGAGGAGGAGGAGGAGGAGGAGGAAAAGAAGCATGAAATCAAGTAACGTATCATGCGTTCAGCCAATTACAGCCAAAGTGAGAGAGTCTGATTACTTGCGAAGGCTTTGGCGAGAGGCCTGTCACTCAACCATTGTGGAACCGGAATGATAAGTAAACTGCGGAAAATTGCCTAATGGCCTGCCGCCGTGATTATCGCCTTCTGCGGAGATGTTATGAAGTGAGAACAAGGAGGTGGAGGAAGAGGAGCAGGAGCGAGAGGGAGGAAGAGGAGGGGAGAGAGGGAGAATTTAATAATGCTTTTTGGGCCTTCATTTAACCTCTCCCTCCCTCTTTTTCTCTCTTTTAAAGCTCCGTCAAAATTCCTGTCTGGCAACTTTCGGTTTCAGGATATAGTTCGAGGCGTGAAGCACCTGAACAATTAATGAATTCTGTTCTTCACCTTTTCTGAAAACCTGCTCTGTGCGTCCCGTTCTCATTCTTACGCACACACGCGCGCGGGCGCATGTATGTGTATGTATGTATGTATATGTGTATATATATATATATATATATATATATATATATATATATATATATATATATATATATATATATATATATATAAAGTACCCCCTTAACACCTTCTTTAGGGGTCTGTACTTCTGACAAGTATGAAAGATATAAGTAACAACGCTAGCGTATTGTCTTTAACGAGAACTTTTTAAAAACATCCCACGGCTAACAGTAATTCTACATAATGTGCAGCCTAAGGCAAATTTTGCTTTTTACCCTTACCATTCAGTTTCAAAGATTCATTCGGAAATGCCGCCTGTCTAAAACGGTAGCTCATCAACCCATCATAATAATGTAACTTACAATTAAAGATGCCTAATAAGTTACGGCCTGTTAAGTCGACTTGTTACGATGTTACGTTTACTGAAATAATACGCTACTTTGTGGATCTCGAAATGCTTATCTCTCTCTCTCTCTCTCTCTCTCTCTCTCTCTCTCTCTCTCTCTCTCTAACGCACGCACATCCGAACGCACACCTTAGGAGTAAAGGATTCGAAACTATTCCAGGACTATAGTTCTCAGCTGGTTATCTCTTAGTGTTTCTCATGAATGTCTCGGTTGCTTATAACATTTCCCCAGCCGCGCATTATCTCTCTTTTTCCCCCTCGCATCGTTATTTCTCATCCAGAACCAAATGACGAAACAGATACCGTGAAGACAATCCCCCGAACTCTCCGCGGCAATTTACATTCATCGATAACAAGGATAAACGATGAAACCTCAAACTGATCAGAGAATTTTATCGAGGCGATCACACGTCTGTTTCGTAGTTAGCGAATGTCCCGTCTCTCTCTCTCTCTCTCTCTCTCTCTCTCTCTCTCTCTCTCTGAAGGAGGAGAGTATTTTGTTTAATGTACTACAACGCAAATGTAAAAAATAAAATGTAGCGAAAGACGAGAAAGAGAGAGAGAGAGAGAGAGAGAGAGAGAGAGAGAGAGAGAGAGAGAGAGAGAGAGAGAGAGAGAGAGAGGAAAAAAAAGACTGGTCATAAAACTCGATTCTCGAGATCCTAAATAGGAATTCAAATGCAAAAATATCTCTCTCTCTTTCTCTCTCTCTCTCTGAAGGAGGAGAGTATTTTGTTTAATGTACTACAACGCAAATGTAAAAAATAAAATATAGCGTAAAAAATAAAATGTAGCGAAAGATGAGAGAGAGAGAGAGAAAAAAAAAAGACCGGTCATAAAACTCGATTCTCGAGATCCTAAATGGGGATTCAAATGCAAAAATTGGCGGGCCAATAAAATCCGAAGTGTATGAGCGTGGCGTATATGCTCAAAACATTGGCTCGCTCCACGTCAGATAGTTTATGTTTATGGAAGGGCCGCTCGTACGGAGAGGGTCTTATAAACAAGACTCTGGAGGTTTTAAAGACGATCGCTTTCCGTAATAATATCCTCTATATATTTATCCTGTCGGGTGTCTGAGGGATTAAAATCATCTCGCTAGATGAGCGCTCCGAACGCCTGTTTGGATATTTCTTCTTCATCTCTGCGACCGCATTAAATCATTTGGGGATATAGTATTATTTCAGCTTATGCGTGTTTATACTGTTGCGTCTGTTCATTTAAATCCTGAGTCTGAATGCCAATTCGCCTTCAAGATATTTTATCTCGTAAGGTGTCATGTTTTTAAATCTTGACGGTAAATATTACTTCGGCTTTATTTATCACGTTATGTGTCTGTCCCTCTAAATATTCAAATTGAATAATATTTCATCTTCTATATATTTATTCAATTAGTTATCAAATCTTTTAAATCTTAAAGATGATAGTGCTTAATCTTGTGCATCTATATGTGTTCCTCATGCTGGGTATTTGTGCTTTTAAGTTTCTAGTGCGAATATTATTCAAAACCCTTCTGGAAGCCTCTCAAGTCAAGAGGGCAAATACTATTTCAGCACAAAAAAACACAGTATAATATATATATATATATATATATATATATATATATATATATATATATATATATATATATATATATATATATATACATATACATATACATACATATATGTGTGTATAAATATACATATATTTTTATTTATTTGTTTATTTATTGATCTATATCCTGTGGGGTTGCTCCAGGATGAAAACGATCTTTATTGGCGAGAGCTCGAATGCCTATTTTGCTTATTTTTTTTCCTTTACATCTTCTGGACAAATAATATCTTGCATTCGCCATCTTAAACGTCGGTGTTTACGAAATGTCTTCGTAGCCCTTTGTCCTTCGGTTGGCTTTTTTTATTCCGTTCCTCCTCTTTATCTTTCTTCTTTAGAACTAACAATGGCGAAAGATTGCTGTCTGGGACGTCCTTCTTTAAACAATCTATTGCTCTCTGTTTCCCTGCCTTTTCCCTCCTCCATTCGGTTTTCTTTTCTCATCTTTAGGGAGAATACTATCTTAGTTTCATTGTCTTAACCCCTGGCGTTAAAAAAAAAAATAAAAAAAAAAGCTCATGATAGTTGGATATTCTTCTGCAACTGATAAAATGGAAGAAAGAAGAATGAAAACTTTTTTTTTTTTTTTTTTTTTTTGGTGGCTGGAATACTTCATGTTAGGTTTCAGTATCAACGGAGCTACCTACGTTTCATAAACCCAGACAAAGGGGGCAGAAGGATTTGAAACATTTGAAGTTAGTCATTTATTATATCATTATGCTATGAGAGACGTTTGGTTTATTTTGCAGTTTACCCACTTCGTAAAACTGGACTTGAAAGAATGAAAAAGGAAAGAATTCCTTCCATAGACAACTAACATTAAAAAGAGTAAACTCTGCCCTTCAATTTAGACCTTTCAGCAACTGGCTTTCTTTTAGTACCACCACTTTTTTGAAGCACGTTAACATAACAGTACAGGATGCTGGCAAAGTGGAATAGATGCCCTTGAATATTAAAGGACTGTGAGTTCGTATAAAGAATTTTGCTTTGATTTAGTGCACTTATATAATTTAGAAAAAGGTTATTTTTGTTTTCATGATTTTACAGATTACAAGAAATGGGTGAAGGAGAAAATGAGAGTCAATCTGTCTCTGCTTTCTATCCAGGGAAAGTTTTAGTTAGTGAAATAGCAGTAATGTCTGAGCCGCCATCCAAATTAGGAGAAAGCCCGAAAATAATCCCAGTCATGTTTCTTACTAAGTGTGATCAAATTTCGTGTAGGGATCAAGAGTGACTGAAAATGGAAATGTTTGCGTTATATCTCTAGAGTATTTTCACAAAGATTTAGGATTCTTAATGTACCACCCTCTAATTTGATGAACACTTTTATTATTGTTATTATTATTATTATTATTATTATTATTATTATTATTATTATTATTATTATTATTATTATTATTATTATTATTATTACTATTATTATTATTATTATTATTATTATTATTATTATTATTATTATTATTATTATTATTAATAAAAAATGTGCAAACTCAAGGAACAATGTTTGAAGTTTGTTGTATGATTATGTGTTCAATAATTACAACGATAATAACAGAAAAAAACTATTCTGACAATTTAGATTTAATTCAAAGAAATATTTGGCCAGTTAATTACATTATGGACCAGCAGTAATAAACCAGTTTTAAATAATAATCTCAGACGCTTATTATTGTCTTCTTTTGATCAAACTTTTCGCTTCTAGAGCTTCTCCTCTTCGCCACCACTTTAGAGGCTAAGTTCCAACAGTTTTTCTGTTCCCATGATCATTGCAAGAGTCCATGGATAGTCGGTAGTCTTTATAAAAGAATAAAGTTTAGATTTCTTAACAACCTAATAAGTCGTCAGAATATTGTCATTTGTAAGTTCTCGAACAATGATTTTAAATTGTGCTTGATAATGTTAAAGTTTACTTTTATTAATGTGTAGTCCTTTTCACATGAATATAACAAATAACATGCTCTAAATTTATGGTGGAGAAAATTAACATATCAATTGTCAACATTCCTGAAGCATTTCACAGACTTTCCAATATTTCCAGGACAATTTAATAGTCCTGGATAGCTTGACTTTAACCCATGCTTGTGTTTGTATTAGACTGGCAATATCCTGATTGCGCTTCTGATAAGATCACCCTGTAAATATCATTACGACTCACGTCTTTAGACACTCAGTATTAAATTACCGTCGGCCTTTTAACTGCAGGTGGGTGAGGTGTCAGAGATGGATATTGTCTTCGTGCTTGGTGAAAATAATTTATATTTTTATCTATTCATTTATTGGTTTATTAATTTATGTTTTTTGTTTTCTTTTTCATAACTGGTCACTTCTTTCTGAATTTGCTATTAGTTTCTGTAACTTCTTTAAAATGAACACCACTGTCTTTGAAAACGTGAATTTCAGGTCAATGACCCCTGTAGGCTTGTTCCATATGAATAGGGGTTTACCTTTTGAATAATAATAATAATAATAATAATAATAATAATAATAATAATAATAATAATAATAATAATAATAATAATATGGAAAATATGCCACTTAAAAAGTCTGCTGAAAAATATTCACGATGAACATATCCTGAGTAATGTGCGTTGAATAAATACCAATGGATATTTTACCATATGGCTTGATTTTTACAGCGAAGTTTATCTGGAAAAGTTTGAAAAATAAAAATCAACATAACAGATAAAGATCTTTTCCAGCCAGTGATTCCAGGGCCCTCGACGGCGAACCTTCCCACCTCCGGCATATAAGGAATTAGAGGGGCGGGTGGTAGGTGGGTGGCTGTGGCCCCCTCCGGCCTTTGAGCGAGCATAAAAGAGGTCCTCTCACCTGTGAGCATTCTGGTGGGCGTCCAAGTGTGGATTTAAGGGATTTCGGGCATTCAAGGGGAACTGGGCATTGGCTCGGGGTATGGGGGGTATGATTCTGGCCACTCTCGACTTCACTTTTGAATGTCCCCTTTTCTTCCTTGATATCCTTTTTTTTTTTTTTTTTCTTTTCTCTTCGGGAACTTTTACCTGAACTATTCTCGGGACGGTTTCGAAACCTGAACTTTCTCTCTCTCTCTCTCTCTCTCTCTCTCTCTCTCTCTCTCTCTCTCTCTCTCTCTCTCTCTCTCTCCACTGGAGGGTTACATCAAGGGAAATTTAAATAGATTATGGCAATACTATTATTGAATGGTCTGTCCTCTACTTTTGCTAAAAAAAATTAGTTTTTACTGAAATTTAAAATTTTTTTTGCTGTACATTAGAAGGTCATTCATGGAATTTTAAACTCTTCCAATGAATGAATGATAAGGAACGCTTAAATAAATACTGATGAAATCGAATACAGACTCGGATCATGTATAGAAAGAATGAATAAATGTTTTCTCACCTACGTTTATCACACATCTATGAATTTGTTAAGTTTTCTTTTAATTTATAGACTTCTTTTAATATATTTTTTCGACTGTCTGCCAAGTCGTGTTTTTCTTGTTTTGACAATAACCTGATTTGGTATTCTCATTCAAGTCCTCCAATATCTCTTTCATATTCTCTTATTTTAAGAAGTATTTCCTTTTGTCTTTGAATGCGATGATTCTTTATATCTTTGGGAGGGAAAATGTTATTTTTATTTATTTTCTTATCTTGGTTCTTCGTTCTTGAAATCTCAATTCAACTTGAAGATTGACACAAGTTTACATTAATAAAGCTTTTGGCTAATGTTTTAACGTTTCTTCTTAATACATTGCATCTATTTGCCATTTGAACTTCTCAAAGTTACATTAATTTTCTTTTTCTTTATCATTAACAAGAGTACTTTTCTCGCGGATGATTAAGGCATTTACTCCACTATCATCCACACCAAGTCGTGTTTTTTTTTTTTATTTCTAGTTTCTTGAGCACTGTTTCATGTCAAGCTTCTAGATCTAGTCAGAACACGGTTACAAAATTTTACAAAATTTGTTCTTTTGAATACAGCAAAATCATTTGTAACAGTTCTGCTGGTTCTTATTTATATAAGAAAAAATGTATACCTCCGTGCAAGTAGCATCCACACCAAAGTTCATCCACCTTTCAATAACCGCGTTTAAAGTCAATATTTCTCTTTGACTGGTCTGTTTAAAGTTAGTTTTAATGTTAGGACACCGGTCTTGATCTCCTTACAAATATGAATAACTGTGATGTACCGCAGTATATTCAAAAAATAAAAAATAAGAAAAATAATAAGTCACAACGGCTACTCGAGTTGAGATGAACCGGAAAAGGTCAATATTTATCGTTGAAAAAACTTGCTTAAATTTTGCTTAAATTAATGTATTCAAAAGATACCATTTTTTCGCACTAATATATATATATATATATATATATATATATATATATATATATATATATATATATATATATATATTAGTTTTTCCTATTTAAGAAATCTATTAAAAAAGTTTATGACTATGCATAGAGTATTTACTTATCAAAATATTTATTTTATCTGTTTTTGCAGTGTTCATGCATGGATATTCACTTCAGATTCGCTTGAAAAATTAATGGATTTAACTTTTGCTGTGTGTTGAAAAAATTAAAATAAATAAAATGCGCAAGTGATAAGCTAAAGTCATACGAAACAAAATATTTGAGAACTTTGCCATGGAGATAAATTCGCTAAATATACGGGAATAAAGGTATATCATAATTTTTTCCACACCGACTACAGTAAAGTATATTTCCGTCAGATATAGAATAAAATAACCGCACTGTTTGTCCATGTTAAAATCAGGGCAAGTGTAATTTTTATTATCATGGTAATTTTTCTTATTTATAGCATGTGGATAGAAGAATAATTCTCACTTTTATCAAATTCTTTTTTTTTTTTTGCAAAATTTTATTAACCGTAAAGAGGCAGTAAGCTGACGCTTAAAAGTACAAAATTACATACAATATACGTAATACATTATAAGACCGATATAATTACAGATTTAATGAAGTTTCCTCTCATTTCTGTCACTATAGGTAGACAGGTCTTCATATACTTACCAAGGTAAAATCAATTATCATAAAATATATTTACAAAAACACATTTACATCTTGATATCATCATCTGTATAATTTATGCCATCAGATGAATTTTTTAATCAATATCCTCATTAATGTTATTCCGCAATAATTAATATTATCATGTAAGTTGTCTTGTGTAACAATTATTATCATCATGATAACAATGACCCTTCTGTTCATTTTCTTCCACTTCTTCATCACCATCATCATCACTAATGAATCATCATCAAAATTTCTTCATCATTATTGTTTTTTAATCACATTGTACTCATTCATTTTTATTCATAAATTAGAGGAACATGTGTACGTGTCCTCAAGTGTGTGTGAGTGGGAAGGAGAGACAGAGAGAGAGAGAGAGACGTATTATATCTGCGTCACGTGTCCGTTCTCATTCATTATCCATTCAGACGCTTTAATCTGTCGAGTCAAGAGCAATTAGCGTTAAGCATTTTATTGCTCTCGGGGCGATGGTCCTCTCAGCTAGAGAAACGTATCAGATATCTTTATTATTCTTCGCCTAGATGTCTTCTAGAGTGACCTTTTCTATCTGACGTGACTTATCCCACGCATGAATGGCACAGAGAGAGAGAGAGAGAGAGAGAGAGAGAGAGAGAGAGAGAGAGAGAGAGAGAGAGGGGAAGGGTCCTAATGATTAGCCGGCGACCTAATCTATATACTCGTGGTGGTCAGGAGTTAGGTGATGTCATAGAGTTTCGGTGAAAGTCTAGGAAAGGAGTCTCTCTCTCTCTCTCTCTCTCTCTCTCTCTCTCTCTCTCTCTGTATCTATATATATATATATATATATATATATATATATATATATATATATATATATATATATATATATATATATATATATGAGTGTGTATGCATGTATAAAATGGAGAACACTCAGAGAAATTATGAATTATCTACCCTACTGGTCTAATATTCTTGCAGAAACAAATAATGCCTTTCAGATTGCACATTCCTGTGGGCATCTCCATTTCAAACCTTAGTAGCCTGGTCCGTAGGCTATCTAACACACACACACACACACACAGAGAGAGAGAGAGAGAGAGAGAGAGAGAGAGAGAGAGAGAGAGAGAGAGAGATTTTTACTAAATATAAACGGTTACTGCTGACAAAAAAAAAAAGTGTTTTGCTATAATATCTAAACTAATTTCATTATTATTCTCCTGATTGTGTTAGAAGCATAATTTATTTGTACCTCATTATGCAATTTTCCTGATGTTCTCCTGTTCGAGATTACCTTGCTTTAGGAGAATCACATTTCCTCAGGTTTTCCTCTAACCTTGTTTAACGGTTTAAGATTAAAACACTTTCTTAATTTGCTTTTTAATTGTTTTGGTGGCTGTTTTCAGTTAATGATCTCTTCACATCTGACTTACAGTGTATCAAAAGACAGATATTAGCCAGTGCATACATTAAGAGTGAAATATAAATTTCTAGACATATCAAGGACAGTTTTTTCCCCTGAGTAAAACTGGTTTAATCGTTATTTATACGGGCGTTTTTTTATTCTTCTCTTGGTGTTTAGACAATACGTTTTATTTTGAGACAGTATACTCAGCAAGCCAATGGCCTTTTGGCTACTTCTGTGTGATAATAATAATAATAATAATAATAATAATAATAATAATAATAATAATGTGTCCATCCACTGTCTCAGAAAAGTTGCCGTTTTACAACTTGAAGTTTCGGATCTTACGAAGCGATTTTCTTCCAATACCCCTTTGAGGAAGCCACTTCCAGGGGTAGTTACTGCACATAGGGGTACTTCTAGTGCGTCTGCTCCACAAATATAAGAGCCTCACTGTAATATACCCCACTTACAGTAACTGCTAAAGTTCGGAGCCTTCGGTTTGCCTGCTTAACGGGATCCTGGAGTCTTTGAGACTTCAAGAAGACGTTATTATCCACAGATTCATATATTTTACAGATGTCAGACACTACAGACTGACTTCCAGGTCAGTCTTGTCTATCTATCTAGCTATATAATATTAAAACTGAAATATTTGTTTGTTTGTTTGTTTGCACACCGGGAGGTAAACGGGGTTGGTGCTGCCCGTAGACTTTTGCTGACTATTATTAGTAAGGTTAATTTAGGTGTAAGTATGGATATGGATATGGTACAGATATGGGTATGGGTATGGATGTACTGTAGGTACGGGTATAGGTATGGATATGGTACAGATATGGGTATGTGTATAGGTATGGGTATGGGTATGGTACAAATATGTGTATGGGTATGGATATGGGTATGGATTTGGTTATGGGTATAGGTATGGGCATGGGTATGGGTATGGGTATGGGTATGGACCTTTTGCTAGTTAATAAAAAGGAAATCCAACGGGTCACGGGTGTTCTAGTATATACATATATATATATATATATATATATATATATATATGTATATATATATATATATATATATATATATATATATATATATATATATATATATATATATATATATATATATATATATATAT
>NC_089784.1:4138003-4143003 GCF_040412425.1 Macrobrachium rosenbergii | reverse complement strand
ATCTCCTGAGTCTTATCTTTGTTTTAGGGGTGTGTCTGCTTTCAACTAGTTGAAGGATTTCTTGAAGGCATCTTTTCTCGTACTGGCGAGAGCTAAATTATCCCCAAAGACCGAGATCTTGGTACCCAGAAGTTTTACAAGAAAGCGCTCTGGATGAAAGAATCCCTCGCATTTTTTTATTTTATTTATTTATTATTGTTATTTTATTTTTTTTATACTAAGTCAGGGACTTACGTACACGTGTCTCACAAAGAACAAGAGCCTGTGTTAGCACAAAAATCTCAAAACAGAAGGATGGGTAGCTTTTTCCTATATCAGGGCTATTCATGGTTACTTTTCAAGATGCTTGAATTCACAACATATGAGTAATTATATCAATTTTTCACTATCTTCCTTATATTTATGTTAACTACAAGCTAATATTCAATTCAAAATCATCTTCGAACTTAGTAATAGTTGCAGAATATCTTTGATTAATGGAGAGTTAAATGTGAGTATTGGCCTTTTGATCATTTATTTTATTATGCGTATCCAGATTTATGTTAAAAAAGATATTAGGAGTCAAAGTATTTTCCTTTTTATTTGAAAATGTCGCAATGCATCCAACGGTATAAAACAGAAGAACTTAAAGGAAAACATCTCGAAGCTGTTGTGCCGGAATCGTTTGAGAGTTTATGTGAAAACTGCTGCCTTTTTCCAGCTAATACTTTGATATATTGGATTCTTGTTACACCAACAAGGATGCTTTCACCAAAACGAGTCATTAGCGAGGAGTTAGGATAAAAAAAAAAAAGAATGAAGTTATCGCGGATGACCTTTGGAACCCCGGCGTTATATTGATTAAAACGACAAAGGTCAAAGAAAGCAATCCGGCCAAGATTCAAGGCTCCTAACCATTTCGGTACAGAGGCTCGAACAGGTCTCTCGTAGTTCTAACTTACAAGTCATGTTCGTAAAATATTGCAGGAAACATTTATTGATGTTTACCTTCTTGGGAATATGTTCGAAGTGCGTCATATTAAAGGAATGGAAATATTCAGAGAAAATCTTGTCATTTCGATTGTTTTTTTGTGTTTAACATGTGTAAAGAAAAAACTTTTACTATATATATATATATATATATATATATATATATATATATATATATATATATATATATATATATATATATATATATATATATATATATATATATATATATGCACACATATATACACACACACACACACACACACACACACACACACATATATATATATATATATATATATATATATATATATATATATATATATATATATATATATATATATATATATATATATATATATATATATATTAGAACACAATGAGATCCTCTCATCCTATGCTACAAATCAAATTCTCTCTCTCTCTCTCTCTCTCTCTCTCTCTCTCTCTCTCTCTCTCTCTCTCTCTCTCTCTCTCTCTCTCTCTCTCTATATATATATATATATATATATATATATATATATATATATATATATATATATATATATATATATATATATATATATATATATATATATATATATATATATATATATATATATATATATATATATATATATATATATATGAATTTCAAGCATGAGGAGATCTCATTGTGTTTATAGCGTTTTGATTTTGACAATGTTTATCATAACTTGCGGTTTCAAAAGTTTTATTAATAGTTTTTGCAATAACAACCGTAAAAGCAAAGTTAATTAAGAAAGTAAGACGAATATCATACATAATTATACGTTAAAAGTTTACTATGAAGATACGCTGTACTACTCATACATTGGGACTTGAAATTAGAGTGTTATATAGATTTGAAAATGCTTCATCTTCATTTCTTGCAAAAGCAACTTTACTCTTGGAAAACGGTAATGAAAACAGTAAGGGGATGGTGTATTTAATCATCATAATATTAACTGTGGAAAAATCGTAAATTCTGTAGTTCTGTTTATCAGTCCAGAAAAACTGGGATTGTTTATTTCGAAAACTGTTTCAAGTTGGACGTTTTGTTTTCACAATAGCTGAATAGACACAATCATTCCCAGTCCTTACAGTTTATCAGTCACCTCCAAGTCTATTATCATAGTGACCACTGGCCTTCATTCACTGACCCGCCGCCTCATTTACCCGGGCCGTAGATCCCTACAAATCCAGTTGATTCAAAGGCAGTTTAAGTGACTCCTTGTGTTTTCGTCGACCAAAATGTCCCTCTGGCTTGACATTTAAATAAAACGATAAATCTCTGTATCATTTGACCTATTCCACATCATAGCACGAGTCCACGTCCAACCCCATTAATCAGAGAGACCCAGTTGCTCAGGACGCCCCGTAGAGCATAATCCCTTTTGGCTCGGAGAACTATAATGATTCATCAACTCTGGGAGAATCAAAAGAGTTCTCATATGTTAAAGAAAGTCCTCAAGTACGTGCCTCTTTCGCACGGAGGGTTCGTCGCAAACATAATAGCGGTGAGAAGTGAAGCATTAAGGTCAATCTGTTAGACACGGTCAGAAGGGGGCCTTAGGTCGGCTGGGGGTCAGGTCAGGTCAAAGAGAGCGGCGGGAGAGCGATGTGAGATCTGTTGGGGGTAGAAAGGCTGTCATATTTGGCATAACAAGAATAGGTTGGGCATGGAAAGTAGAATACCCTCTGAAAGACAAATAAGCCCACTAACGTCGTGTGTGCGTTAGCATGATTTGTATTCTATTGAAATTTGCTGTCGCAGAAATATTTCTTCCTTAACAGAAATGATTCTGCAAGCAAAACTAGATGAAGCAAAGGATTTTTGGGTTTTTTGATATTTAAGGTTTAATTTTATTTGCTTTATACTAGAAGCATATAAATAAAATTTCATCAGCGCTACCCACATATCAATTATAAACAAACAAAACATACATACATACATACATACATACATACATACATACATACATACATACATACATACATACATACACAGATGAATAGATAGAAGTGAGAGGTAGGAAGAGAATCATTGTGCGTGTGTGTGTAAAAATAAATTATATATTTATGTACTTTGATACATGTAATCATTCCATTTCAGTTACTTTTGGCTCTTTTGACTTAAGGTGAATCGCAATGAACTTATAAATACATCTAAACATAAGCCTGGTTTCCTCAAATCCCGATACTCTTGGATATTGAAGGAATTTCAGAAGTCCATCTGTTTATAGTCACGTAGCTCGCAAGTCTGCATGTTCTGTTAGTGCTAGATGTACTGTGCATACGTAGAGGTTCTATCAGTGACACAGCAGTCCATAAACTGACAGCTCTGTGCTGATCAGTTCAGAGTGAAAGATTTTCTATAATTGTGCTTACATATTAAAAGTTGCACTTAGAACGCACGATCTGATTAAAAGAGAGAGAGAGAGAGAGAGAGAGAGACTTTCACTTAAATTAAATGGCGTCACCTAAACCTTGACTACCACGAGTATATAGATAGGTCTCTTTCGAATTATTAAGAGAGAGAGAGAGAGAGAGAGAGAGAGAGAGAGAGAGAGAGAGAGAGAGAGAGAGAGAGAGAGTTTTACCTAAATTCAATAACGTCACCTAAATCTTGACCACCACGAGCCATATAATTATACATACTTACATACATTCATACATACATACATACACACACATACACACCCGTTCCTCTTCGGAAACTGATCAAGATGACGATGGCCTTTGTTAATATGTTTTTATTAAAACATACGCGTTCACTAACCTCCCTATTCCTTTCCCTCTAATTACGCTAACAGAGTAAACCCCTTAACTGTTATCTTATTCTTGCTTCGGAGAAGGCTCAAATCGATAAGCTGATCCGCAACCCCGTATTCGTCATCCTGATTTAGTCTTAATAGAGTCAATGGAACTTCGTTCTTAAGGAAGAGTGCTATCAACGCTACTATTGCTGGTCGTATGAAGTAATGAATGCTTACGTTCATTATTTTTTCTTGAGCATAGAAAGAATCGCTGTCATGAACACCGCTGTGCTTTGATTTTTGCAACAGATTATGACTGCGTCCACTAAACTGGGCAACCAGAAAGACAAAGTAACATTAATCCCACTCTTTAATGGATAAAGCAATCTGATAGAGACATAAAACAAGTACAAAATGCGCCGGAGTTTTTTCGGCGCGATCGAGTTTTCTGTACAGCCGCTACAGCGTATAATCAAGGCCACATAAAATAGATCTATCTTTAGGTAGTCTCGGTACAATGCTGTATGAGCTGCGACCCATGAAACTTTAACTATGGCCCGGTGGTGGTCTATCCTATGTCGTTGCCAGAAGCACGATTATGGCTGGCTTTAACCTTGAATAAAACTAAAAACTACTGAGGCTAGAGGGCTGTAATTTGGTATGTTTGATGATTGGAGGGTGGATGATCAACATACCAATTTGCAGCCCTCTAACCTCAGTAGTTTTTAAAATCTGAGGGCGGACAGAAAAAGTGCGGACAGAAAAAACGGTGGACAGAATAAAGTTCGGACGGACAGACAAAGCCGGCACAATAGTTTTATTTTGCAGAAAACTAAAAAGTGATGTCACAGTGTATAAAGAGTACTTGAGTCGCAAGAATCGGTATTAGCAAATAAAGGATTTAATCTAATGACAAAAATGTTAATTTTTTTTTTGTATCATTGCCGTTATCTTATAACCATTAGGTTAGTCATTCATATCATAATGAGTGTTAGCTCGAAGACTTCAAGGGACTGGACCGATGTAAAGTAGATTATTCTATTTTACATTGTAAGTTACCTGCCATTGCCTGAACCACTTCTATTCAAAATGAGGTTATTACTCCCGTTGCCAAGTCCCTACATATTATTAACGGAAGCCTATGTGCTACAGCAGATTAAAGAAGAGAGAGAGAGAGAGAGAGAGAGAGAGAGATGAACTGAAAATAGGAAGAGATAACTTTATAAGGAGCGTTGAAATTACCTAAGTTGGCGACTAATTTAGAGTAATATTTTA
>NC_089784.1:4123003-4135503 GCF_040412425.1 Macrobrachium rosenbergii | reverse complement strand
AGCGGAGACTGTCTTTTTTATTTAGACTTTCAATCAATCTATACTTATTTTTCTCTTCAGGTAAGCTTCTCAGGAATAAAGGAAGATTATTCATGTTTGCTTCTATTCACTTCTTATAGCCGAAGGAATGTTCCTTCGACTATCGGCGGCGTCTTCGAGATTAAATTGCGAATTGACATGAGCAGTTTTTATTACAACAAGCGGACTTAACTGCAGGAGAAGCTTACCTGAAGAGAAAAAGAAGTATATGTTGATTCATAGTCTAAATAAAAAGATAGTCTCTGCAAATAATGCCATTTACTACAATGGAAATACACACACATACACACAAACACACACACACACATACATACACACACACACACATATACATATATGTGTGTGTGTGTGTTTGTGTGTGTTGTGTGTATGTGTGTATACTTATTCGCGTTATTCCTCAAGAAACGTATTTCATGAAATTCCCGACAGGACTGATTAAAAAGCAAAGTTCATATGGAGACCGATGTTAAAGTTACATCACTTATTTTCACGTAGCATGATTTAAATACTTTTGTACCATATATAAAAAGAGCCTTTGGAATACTGGTCTTCAATTACTTTTTAACAGTTTCTAAGTTAAGACTTAGAAACCTAAGAATGCACTTGACTCCTTCATTGTTTCAGTGTATGAACAGTAATGGCATCTAGAAATCTTACTTGATCATTCGTAAATAAATCCTTCCCGTGAAATTAGCCGTTATTATATTCCTTTGATTAATCCCTGAGTAATCTAAGTTGAGCGATAAAAGAGGATAAGCATCCAGGAATCATCAGCGGGGTCTGCGTTCTCCGGACAGCTGTTATCTCTCCGTGTTAATATAATCCAAATTTACGATGCACGTGAATGGTGATCGCCATTAGGATAAGTCGCGTTCATTCGCCCTCCTAAGTCAGCAAGAAAATATTAGCCATTTATTCAGCGCGATGTTAGGTACTTTATTTATCTAAGACTACCGGGCAAATTATAAGCCGGGCGAATTTATTACCTGCTTAGTGAATTGCGATACAATGGGCCGGTTAGCCGGGGCCCCCCCTTGCGGTACCGCCTACGGGAGGAACACCGCGCGGCCTCTCAAGCATGGAGACAAATGCCGGTACATGCGCGCATGCGTGTACCTGTAGCAACCCATAATGTGAAGAAGATGTAAATACAAATTGGATGTGAAAACAGAGTTTTGGATTAATGCTCGCATAACTATCTGACCGCACTTGCTCTCCACCCCGGGAGAATGATTGCACGCGCAGATGCGCTTCCTTTCAGGCGTGACGAACAGCGGTAACATTTGTCAGGCGGCTGTAGCCCTTGACACCTGCATGTGTGTATGCCATTCGTTTCTCACGATAATGAGGAGGGAGTTTTGAGAGTACGATCGCGTACACAGGAATATGTATACACGCTCTCGAATAACATGCAGAGCAACTTCGTAGGAATAAACAAAAAATCAAAATATGTTTGCAATGTTTCGATGAAAGCTTGATACTTACACTCATACGTAGCATGATAGTGTTATGATGATTATTAACTGGTAGGAAACAGACTTGGAGAGAGAGCCAAGAGATATCTTCTACTCACATGCTATCTAATATTGTTTTGTTCTTTGTTCTCATCATCATCAACAATAACATAGCAATTCTCCACATTACTACGTTGTGAATGTTCTATCAATTCATCCAAAGAGCAGCAAAGAATAATCTTCTGAAGCTGTAACTAAATATGAGATCTGTGCAAAATGATAAGTTCCATAAAATGCTGACGCACATAAGGTTAAACAGGCCACACAGACATCAGCAACTAACAAATAAGAATGTTGAGGATTAGAAGGTAAACATTCCTAAACTGATTGTATGGCCAGGTTTGCATTGGCTTCTAAAGAATGTTTGACTCCGTATCAGGTTTTTTTTTTTTTATACATACTCTCCGTGTTGTAGTGTACATGTTGAAGAATACCAGCAAACACTGGCCTGTGTGTGTGCAAATGAACCTTAACTTTCATGTACGTGTAACAATCCTCACCATGTGTGCACACGGAGAGGCCCAGTCCTGCAGGATACAGGACTAACTAATAAAGACATGAACCTCCCGTGGCTGCCTTCACAATGGCCCTTGATTGCCTTGGTACTTTGTTACACCTTCAGTCGCCTCCGACCACCCCCCTCCCTTCCTCCCCCACCTAACACATAGATACGCCCTCCACCACCACCACCACCACACCTACATCCACTCTCCTGCCATGTCTCCCCCGAGTGGCAGCCACTCCCGCCCTAGCCCCGGGAGAGTCCATGGAAACCTGGAACCCACCACTTTCTGGCCACCTCCCTCGCTGATGGTCGTGGCTATATCTTATGAATTTATTAAGATGCTTTGAGCTCACTGGATCCCTCTCTCTCTCTGGGGTCCTAGCTGTTACGTCTGTATAAAAGTTTTGCATCTATATCTCCTCGCAAGAACTCCCAAGGTTTCAGCTGACCAAACTAGACCTTTCAGCTTCGGTGTCATCACACTTTCGCTTCCAGAAGCACTCCGGCCGCAGTCAGTCGCTCTTTCGTTTCTTTGTTACAGATTTCAAGTGCCAATGTCACGCGTTGGAGCAGATCTCGTTCAGCCACTTTAACGCCGGCGATGGGAAATTCGTCAAGTAATTTTACGCAGATCTTTTTATTTTTTTCTCGCTCTCTAAATATAAATGCAATAGGACATCATTCCGGACACTTTTATCGCAAGAACGCGTCTGAAATGATACGGTATCAGACTCCGAAGCAGCGTCTTGGGCTTTACACTCATTAGCTGTGAATTATTGCCTCTCTCGACCCAACCTCTTCCCTACCGAACACTGTCAGCGTGTTGTCTCTCTCTCTCTCTCTCCTCGTCTCTTGTCCAGCATCACATTCCCTAACCCCTACCCCTACGCGTCAACTACTGCTGGTCCCAGGAACAGGTTTTACATCCAGTTTGGTCGATAGTGGTTAATTCAATAACGAAAGGTGTTTAAACGCTTCTACTATCTCATTTTGTTGGATGTAGAATTCAAGTTATTTGCTCCGCTAGTCAAATGCTCAAGGGATGTACGAGCTGTTTTGAATTTAAATTGTTAACTTCATTTCGATTCTATGTTTCCGATGGATTTCCTGTTCTTTGTTTGTAGTCAGAGATTAGGTGATGGTAACAGCGTTAACCGTTCAATGCACGATCGTTGTATTTCCACAGATCTATGGAATGTGATATATATATATATATATATATATATATATATATATATATATATATATATATATATATATATATATATATATATATATATATATATATATATATATATATATATATATATATATATATATATATATATATATATATATATATATATATGTATATATATATCTTTACCTAAAATGCTAATTACTTCACCATTTTTTCTACTCTAAATATTTTCGATAAACATCATCTGTCACCTGTTATGATGCGAAAATTCGCTGAAAAACAAAGAGACAAAATCATAATAGTCAGGTAAGCAAAGTGAAGAGCAAAAAAAAAAAAAAAAAAAAAACTTAAACTAATAATAATCAGAAAGTCTATTATTTGGAAGTCTCCTGATCCAATATCCCATCGATCTGACGAAGAAACCCAACCATTGCCTAAAGATAATATTTCGTCCCATCACCGACCCATGATCGATTGCTTCTCGTCACCATCCCGGGCAACGATGAAACGCATTGTGAACGCCTTAGTGACGACAACGGCAGAGCCTCTGTGAAGAGCGCAAACTGCAAATCAGCTTTGTTATGACGACTTGATTTATCGCTCCTGCGCAGAATGACGTGTTGTTTTGGTCATTGTCGGCCCAGAAGCCGTCAGAGACTTCGTCGTTTACGTTGTATGATGCGACTGTTTAACTCGAGAATGGCTATTATGTGCGCTTTCATAACCCGAGTTTTGTGTGCGTATCGCCTTTGGTACCCGTACACGCTCTATCTTTCGTGACGCTTATGTGGCTGTAATTTAAATAATTTTGGTCACATGTTGCAAGAGACGTTATCTTTGTTGAGTGGGTGTTCCGCGATCATTTATTAACCACAACGTTATTATTTCATATTTCATTCTGTGGCGAATTCAGTTAATATCACCTTTACCACATAAGTATGGTAATTCCGGTGTTCTGCATGAGGAGGTGAAAATTCTAAAATTACGAACTTACAGCATCTTGGTCGATTCACATGAGATCTACAGGAAATATGTATGGCATTAACTCAAAAGGCTTATATATTATATATGACAAAAATAACAGTTTTCTAATTTGCTGGCAAGCTATGAATTACGTGACGATATTTAACAAAAACGAATAGAGAGAGAGAGAGAGAGAGAGAGAGAGAGAGAGAGAGAGAGAGAGAGAGAGAGTTAACACGTCTGGAAACTGGCGGTGAATTAGTATAGGCAGATCAATCATGGCAGTTGAAACCCAATAAACGCTAATGAATAGAAATTAAGTGGCTATAGAACCCATGTTTGAGACACCCATTTAGGCTGACGTTACAAAGGACGCAGGCGTCATAGTCTAACTCAGGAAATGGTAAGGAAGAGAGAGAGAGAGAGAGAGAGAGAGAGAGAGAGAGAGAGAGAGAGAGAGAGAGAGATTACTTTTTTGCATAAGTTCAAATAAAATAATCACTGACTACTGGTAATTCTATTATGCTGCTTAACTCTGCAACCATGATACTTCCATCTCTCGCTGACCGCTTTGAAGCTTAGCCATATTTTTTTTTTATTTTTTGATCGATCAGATAAAGTCGGGTTTCATTTTGGGCCATTTCAAAGCAGAATAGAGTAGGTAAATTATAGATTATTCAAAGAGAAAAATCAAAATAAAAATTCAAAGTGACGAGTTAGCATTTGTTGTTTAAAGTAAAACAATTTGTATTTACTCTAAACAATAGTATATATATGTATGTAATATAATATATATATATATATATATATATATATATATATATATATATATATATATATATATATATATATATATATATATATATAAGATAAAGTAAAAGAGAATTAAAATTTTTGCATAATTGAAATTTACAAGTTTCCCGTAAAATGACAAATACTTTAATACTGTTATGGCACCCATTTTTGTAGCCCAGTGCATTACCGTTATTTTGACACTGTCAAGACTTTATGTTTATATTAAAAAACTAGTTTCACTTATTACACCAGGACTTGTTTTGATTTATAGCACGTTTACTTTGCCTTATTTTCTGTCTACATTTAAAAATATTTCACACTCATAAAACTTGGACCAGCAATGTATATAATGTATGTTATGTATTATTTGTACAACGTAATTTCAAAACTGTTTAAATTTGTCTTTGTTCTTTTAGGACACATTCACTGCTATCAAAATAATCATCAGTAAAAGTTCAAGTCACAAATAAAAAAAGAAATCATAACAGAAAGAGCGAGAGGGGGGGGAATGGGGGGAGGGGGCGGTGGAGATTAGTTTTAGTGTAGGTTTTAACAAAATTAGATTTCATTGGCTAATCTCAAAGACAGAGAAATGAACCGGCAGATATGTTAACGGGGAGAGAGAGAGAGAGAGAGAGAGAGAGAGAGAATGTTCTAGGACTTGTTAAACATCAGCGATAATTTTCTATGCAATCAACGTCTATTATTAAGATTATAATTGATTTAGTGGCTGCTGGGAAGAATGCGGGAGAATGAAAAGAAAAGCGAGTCGAAGACCGCCAGGCGGAATGGACAATTTCCAGCCAGCCAATGATTTAAACCATTGAAATGGCCGCGCCGACACGAACTATTAACCACTGATTGGGGCCCGTATATCTCGCTAGCTGGTCCCCCCTAATAGTTGCGACAGTTTGGTGAGAAGAAGAGGGGGGGGAAAAAGAAAGGAGGCGAGGATGAGATGAGGTTGATAAAAATGGAAATAAGAAGAAAACTGGAAGAGAAGTAGAAGAAGTTTGAGATAAAGAGGAATTAAAAAGAGGAGGGGGAGGGGGAGGATTTGGTTGGTTTTTGTTAGTAGTCTGGCGTTTCAACTATAAAGGTCATTAAAGAGGAGAAGGGGAAGAAGAAGGGGGAGAGTTAGAAGAAGATGGGAGACAGATGCATAAACCGAATGAGAAAAACGCAAAATGTAGCGAGAAATCGAGACGAACTGAATAAAGAAAACCAAAATAAAAAAAATAAAAAAAAAGGACGAGAAGGTGCAGAGGTCCAGGCGGCTTCTTCAAAGCTCCCGAACCGAAGAAGGAAGAAGTTTGGTTACTGAGCCTTCTTGTGGAGTGGCTGCCGGAGACTTCCTCCTTTGTTGCGAACTCACGGAGAGCTTCACTAAATTTCCATTCACTTGAAAAGTCCTAACTCGGGACGTAAAAGTCCACACAACGACCTTTGAGAAGGATGAATGGACTCCCGAAGATGTGACTTTAAGGTGTTAAGATGTGAATTACAGCTCCATTCAAGGTGCCCGCTATTTGTTCTCACGGGACGCCTTTCTTCTCTTCTCTCCTAATAATCGGGGAATTTGTTTTGATATTTACTTAAGGGTACGTATTTACTTTAAAGAAGGTGATTTTTAGGATATTTATTTTATAGTTTCCTTTTAACAATGTATGTTTGGGTTATTGCTTACGTATATTAAATTTAATACGGCATTTTTTAAAATTATCTAAATTTTAACGATCTTTTCAACCATTTTCATCTCAACAGCTGAAGAAATATTAATTCTTCTCTTTTATTAATAATATAAAATTTTTTAATAGTTATTAAAATTTTTACACTGGCTTTAGAAATTAATTTATATAGATTCTCCTTCTGAAAATTAGTAAAAACCTGTCTTATTTAACAAATTTTAAGCATATTTTCTCATATTTTCAATTTTTTATCATCTCTCTAGTCACGTAAAGTTTTGGGACATTTTTAAAGACAGCATATGTTAATTGTCAAGTGAGTTTGCCGAATATTTATTGAACATTCTTCATGTTTTCGCAGTTTTTTTACACTTCATCGTGAGACGCCATTTAGAGTTGCTATCCATTGTTATCAAATGATCTGTTTTCGTTCATAAGCAGCAACAAATGATTAAGTATCCTACCTTATGCTTCCCTAGTCATCTAAATAACAATTTTGTTCTTTAAGTTTTACAGACGATTTGCGATTCACTGTCTAACATCTCTGGACAATATAGATCTCTTTGAATCTTCGCAGTTCTTATGTACAAATCCGTGGAAAACAGTACAAAAAATGTTCTTTCATTACATATGCGTTTCTTGCTAAGTTTTTGTTAATATATAAACATTCTGGTGTTTCGATGTTGATCATATATTTATGACTGATGAAACTCGTATCAAACTGTTGTACCAATTAGCGGTCTATTGAGTTTTCCTCCATACCTAAATGTAAAATGTTCAGTAGTTCTAATTATTCGAGCGCTACAGAGCTAAGAAATTTTGACAGAGGTTGCACTATTTTCAAAGTTAACTTGTTAATCTTAATATGACAGCTTCAGCTATATTTAACTCGTAATTCTGGCGATTTCTATTAGATATTTTGCTCTTTTTTTTAGCACACGGCAACAAATTATAGCTATTCAGTTTTCAAATGACACTGGGATTAATAGTAAGAATGAAAACTAGCTTTACATAGACCAGTCAGGTAATTATGTCTCTTATCAAGTTGTCGACAGGGTATGATAAAAATCCAGTGTATTTTCTTTATCTCAGTAATGTATCACATTTAGCTCAAAAAGCAATTTCTCGCAGTTTAACGTTTTTACGTCTTGTTTTTTTTTTCGGAAAATGTTATTAGGGTGAAGTATAAAAATTGTTGCTGTCATATAGCCTGACTCGTTTCTGTGACATTGTAATATTGTATTTTTGTTATTTCGTATTTTGAACATAATGCTAAATAGGCATCTCCGATGTAATTCTGTTATGTGCTCTGACACTCGTATCTGTGTCTTAGTATGAAGACTAATTATATATATATTCCTATATATATGTATATATATACATAGATAGATAGATAGATAGATAGATACACACACAAATATATATACACATATACATATATATATCTATATACACACACACACACACACACACACACATATATATATATATATATATATATATATATATATATATATATATATATATATATATATATATATATATATATATATATATATATATATAATGTATGTATATATATATATATATATATATATATATATATATATATATATATATATATATAGATAGATAGATAGATAGATAGATAGATAGCTACATCCACTCGTTAATTTTTCTCACAACATATAACCGGAAATGAATAAGTTAAAAATGACTGTCAGGTACAAAATATGACTCAAATCCCTCCCATTGCATGTTTTGGTTTCAACCACCTTTCTCCGCCAGCAGATCTGCTGTAAGGTTTTGTTTTATTCTTCTTAATTACTGTCGGTTTGTTTCATTCAGTCGTCCATTTATCTTATGTGCTTTTTGTGTCATCAATTTTGTTTTGGCTGTCTATGCCGTTATCACATTTGACCTAATGTGTGGAGAGCAATTCTTTTACAGCTTTCTTACTTGAGTTCAAAACAGAGTGATTAATGATACTTGCAACATGATTAGCTTCGTTCAGTTACAGATCATTCACGCTTAGACCACAGAAATCTTACTTCGCTTAACATTCTCATTTATCGGTTATTCGACAAGTAGCTTAAGGTTCCACGTAGGAGTGAAAGCCGCCAGCTGCCAGGAAGCCTTGGCTTTTAGATGTACAGCTTTCGTTTGAATAACGGTGCTGAAGCGATCCATGCTTGATAAGTATTGTAACACAGTGGTTCATTTTTGATTCGTCGTTTATTGGATGGTTGTGTAGACCTGTTCGTGTGACATGGGATCTCCATTTAATGTAAGGTTGTTTATTACTTTCAACTGATTGAAGTATGTATGGCTTGAAATAAATAACTTCTTGTAATCTTTTTCAGGATTTTTGGCAGTCATTACTGTGGTGAGTAACTGACATACGTCCGAGGTTTGGTAAGTGATTTGCTACTTTCTGTACACACCTTGTTCTGCCAACTTTGTAATTTTAGCCTTGCCTATAATAAAGTAGAAGTAATTTACATTCAGAATGAGGTAGGCCTATAATCAAACCAAACGCTCTGCAAGTTGAATTTTCCACCTCCAGGGCGGGGCCTCAGTCTTGTTTGTCTTCTAATATCTTAAAAACTAAAGATAATAGTTCTAAATTAAAATTACCAGAAAGGGACTTTATGGATTAATGTGAAAACTGCTTATGTTAGAGTAAAAATTTTAATATTCAAGCAAAACGTTTTTAATTCTATGCATTAATTAGTCCAAGACTTAAATTTGTTTGAAACTAAGTATAGATACTGTTGCTATGGTTAGTAACTTAACGTTAATGACCTCTCGGGACTAAAACATTATAACATTCAGTAATATCTTATTCCTTAAGTTTTTCGTGCTGGTAAAAGTTCCGAAGTTCTCTTATAGGATTCCAATTTAAAATCTTAGATTCTCTTGGCAACTTACATTTGGAATTTAACCAGTACTGATGTATGGCTAATCATTTTCTTCTCTTTGCAAGTTCTATGACTTGCCATGTCTCATTCACGTCTTTACTAACTGAGAGATACCGTTCTCAAACCCGAAGTTGGTAACGTAAGTAGATTGATCAAGCGATGCGGATAAAAAATTTCTGCTTTGCTTCGACAGTGCATGAAAGTTTTTTTTTATAATTATAAATTGCCTTTACTACAGGTGGAAAGATTGGGCTATTAACAACGGTTCCGAAACTTAAAAATAAATTTGGCGTTTCTTAAAAGAGAGATGCCTATAAGTCAGCAGTTTCCCCAAGGGCTTGTTGCCTAAAAAGTATAAATCCCTCGAACCATACTGTCATTGGGTTGCTTATCTGCGTCAAGTGATCGCGGTATGGCGAGGCTTTGCAGGTGATGCGAACGTATGAAAGGAGACAGTTCTCTAAAGATGAATGAGGAACTGTTCGTTGCTTTCTTTGAGCAGGGTTTCATTCAGTTCTTTAACGATGAAAACGTATTCCAGACTGAACGCTTTATTCTGAGTAGGAATGAATAATTTTAGGAGTGAATGATTTTAAGCTGAACGCTCTATTCTGGGTAGGAATGGATCATTTTAGTAGGAGTGAATGATTTCAAGCTTAAACAACTTGGATGAAGTAAAGAAAGTACTGTTTATGAAACATATTGACAGAATTTATTTGTCAAACAGAATATGGAAAAGGATTGGAAGGTAGGAGTGTAAAATACATCTCTGAAAATTTGGGCATCCATCTGAAATATTTTTCAAGATTAGAGCTGACAGGCGAAGAAATGACAGTTAAACTGAAGACTAGCAACAGATGATTGGTAACAAGAGCGGGTATGTAAGGTTGAGTCATTGATAAGCATAATCACCGTTGCATGTTGAGAGAGTAGGCATGCCTAGGTATTAACCCGGTATGTATCCACCTTTGTCCAAGTCCAGACAGTTTGAAAATGAAGTCCTAGAATAAAGTAGATGTGCAAATGACAGGAAGAAACTGAAAAGAAAGAGAGTTTGAATACTTTCAGATAATTAAACCAAAACATTAGTGATGAAACTTTTCTTGAAAGTAACTGTGAGGGACGAATTTGAATAAGTACTGGGATAAGGACTGAACGACAGGCTAGGAATCATAAAATTAATGGGACCATAAGCTTGACGATAAGTCAAAGCATATTAACAAGTGATATACCAAAAGACTTGGAAGCAGTTGGATCACAAGTGTGCATAGCAGTCTAATGCATTTGGAAATATTACGACCGTAAATTTGAGTGACAAGTCAATAAGCCCGTTGTGTAGCGTTTAATTATTAGATGTTTCACAACATTCGAAGGTTTTGGAAGTGGCTGAATTAGGTGCGGTTCCCCCATTGCTTCACGATGAACAACTTTGTGTTTTAGTTATTGGCACTTGGATAATTTAGAGACCATATTTCGCAAATACAGTAAATTATTTAATTTTTGTCAACTTATTAATTAGCCTTCCAATAAATATCCCGGTTATGACATGTGACTAAATGTATTTAGATAATAAGAGTTACCGATACCTCTGAAACAACTTAAATATCCAGTTCGAAGAAGAAGTAAATAAATGTGAAAATACAAAAATAAATATATGGATAAAAGATTAATTAGTGAAAAAGATAATAAACTAGAGACATGCAGGAAATGGCGACTCGCTGTACTTGAGGGTAATATGGCAATAAGTGATATGGTATTATGCGATTAAAAAAATAAATAAATAAAAATAAAAAGGTTTGAACGGGTCATCACATGCAATAGCTGAACAGACATAGAATTTTGTAGTGAGGGTGCAAGCAAGCAAATGGGTGTTACAGACAAATACACACACAAACAAAGCCACTCCAACATCTTCTAAAAACATAACAGACGCCTTACACGTCTCGAACTGTCGGCCTAACAACTCACGCCTCCTCGCTGCTAGGAGCTTGGGATTTGGCACGATACATATACACATGTGCTACCGGGGTCTAAGCGATGTCAGGCAGGGCAGCCGATCGAGGCTACGGCCTACCCCAACGCCAAATCAAAGCCCTTCAAAAGAAGGCATCGTGCTTACCCCATATGAAAAATGGGAAAAAGCAAAATTGATTTAAGAAAATTTTCATGGATCGGATTATTAGTATAAAATCTTCATCATTTTCACTGAATAACTTAAAAGGTAATTCATTTCACTACCAGCTTAATTCTAACAAGCATTTTAAAAGTCAGGAGTTAGACAGCTCTTCTCGTATAGAAACATACACTTTTTTCGAACTATATGTCTGATGATCTAGAACAGAGTCACTTTTGAAAAACCTTCCCTTGAAGTTTTTTTTTAGTTTTCAGAATTAGGTAGCGCTCCTTTGAAGGGATTCATCTTTTATCCTCTTGAAATGTTCTTATCCGTTACTAACTTTTTTTCAATGCTATCCTTATAGTTGTACCGTTTCAATAACTGTCCAATCCCCAACGAGATGAAAAACTGTGATTCTGGGTAACTGCTAGACAAGTGTCAGGCGTTTCGAAAAAATCAGACTCTGGAAACGAAGAGTTGCTGCCGACCAGATATGTTCACCTAATGGAGAGTCTTCCATGCGATCATATAACATGTAATATATACCAATTAAGTCTGCTTCTTCATTATCCCTTCTGCTAGTATGCGTCATTTTTGTTGTTATTTACTGGAAATGCGGAAGCAACAGAAATGGCTTAGTAGGCTACTATATATATATATATATATATATATATATATATATATATATATATATATATATATATATATATATATATATATATATATATATATATATTTATATATATACACACTCACACACACATATATATACATAAATATGT
>NC_089784.1:4095503-4118003 GCF_040412425.1 Macrobrachium rosenbergii | reverse complement strand
ATATGAAAAATAAAAAAAGAAAAGAGAAATGACGATTTTGGTCTCGGGGTCTCCTTGTAAAGCGGCCGGGTTCCACCTCTCTCTCGTAATATAACTAAACATTCGGTCCAATTCACAACAACTCAACTGAAATGCTCTCTAATAGGCAGCTAATAACTGACTATTTGTGCGCGGGACTTCATAAATCTAACGCTAACAATGGCCGGGTTCGAGTCTGGATGGTTACGACTTCATTATTTACTTCCACCCGGCGGAATCGGACAAAGGCACAAAAACGGACACGGTGAGTTGTGATAAATAAACTGCTAGCGATGATGAGGGTGATTTAGGATCTTGTCAGTATCGCACTGGAAGGAGGGAAGGGACGCCTGTATTGCTCTTCGGGGTGGGGGGAGTTTGTGGGGGGGGACATCTGTATCACTCTAGGTGGTTTTGGGGAGGAGGTCGTGACTCCCCCGTTGAATGCGAACAAATGAAGGGGAATGATAGAGCTTGGTTACGTCTCTATTTGAGCCATATTGTGCCCTTGTGTGCTCTGTGTCTGCTCAGAGGACTGGGACTTGGAGGCTTAGTGTTGCGGGCCTCTGTTTGTCTGTCTGTCCCTCTGTCTCTCTAACACACACACACACACACACACACACACACACACACACACACACTCATTCACACCCAGTTACACACAAAACAAAATTCAGTTACACACAAGACAAAATTCATTTTTGACATGCACATATGAACTGAGGAAACTCTCTCTCTCTCTCTCTCTCTCTCTCTCTCTCTCTCTCTCTCTCTCTCTCTCTCATGCACACACAGACATACATACATACACGCACATACGCACACACATGCAAACACAAGCTCGAACACGCACGGATAAAGCGAAACGAAGCCTCACATGTGATTGGAGAGGCCCTGTGATTCTCTTGTGCCTTTCTCTTTATCTCTCTCTCTCTCTCACACACACACACACACACACATGAGCGGCCGCACACATAAATACACAAGCGCATACAAAAAACGATATCAAAAACACTCAAGGCGAATCGCGAAACAAATATATAACAAACGCAACTGAAGGAAACGAACAAGCGAGAGCCATATAGAGGCCACACAGCTGTTGATTCCGCAAGAATTTCCTTTGTGGAGGAATGAGAAGCGAAAAACCCACCCCCGTTTTCGAGCGCGCATTTTTCGAATGTCCATCCGAGACGTGGGAGTATTTACGAGGCGATAAATCATTCACACATTCTTGAACTTTCACATACACTGGTGAATAACCACGGGTTTATGAGCTCTTAAGCACCTCGATATACGTTACAAACAAACAGTAATAATGAAAGAGATTTATGTCTGTGGCCCTTATAGTCTGCGCCTCATGTTTGTGTAATCGTTCTCGTCCCCCGTGTGTGTATTTATGTGTTTGCAGACATAAACACGATTATGTATGTATGTGTGTATGTATGTATGTATATACTATATATATATATATATATATATATATATATATATATATATATATATATATATATATATATATATATATATATGTATGTGTATATATATATATATATATATGTGTGTGTGTGTGTATGTGTGTGTGAGGGTGGGTAGCATGGCTGCTGTACGCCAGCTTGCAACTTTTTCCTTTTTTGGTTTCAGCCATGTTTTGTAAATATGGATGCTTGACCAGTGATCTTCTAGCCTAGCTGCTATTCACCCAAGTCGACTGATAACCAGATATCAATTAATTCATTGTTCAGTATAGGCCTAATGAATATTCTAGAAAACGAGCCCAGATAATCTCCCGGGTCTGATACACACACATATATACATATATATATGTGTGTGTGTATGTCTATATATATATGAACAGAGTATATATATGGGAAGGAAAAAAGTAAAACAATGGAGTGAGAGATCTTTCGTCTCTATTCCTTCGAGCACCTTGTGCAGGATGGAGTCAAAATTACGTAAACCTGAATTGAAATTAATATTATTTTCGTTTATTGGATGCATTAATGCAGATTCTAAGAGGTTTCTAGATACAATGCTATTATGTCTTATTATACAACGGAACCAGTTAATTTTCCGTGGTTTTTTACTTAGGAGTCGAACTTGGTCTTCTAGCTTGGTAGACGAGAATTTTACAAATAGAGAGAGAGAGAGAGAGAGAGAGAGAGAGAGAGAGAGAGAGAGAGAGAGGAATTAAAAAAACTATTGCCAAGGGAGCATCAGTATTTACGTCAAATTTTTTAATTTATATATTATAATTGGCTGACCGGCTGACTTTGACTAACTTTAAAGTTAATGTATAAGTTCTTTGATAACTTTTGAATTTAGATCAGTTTTATAGTTTCGGTTAATCTGTATGATGACTTTAAAACTGAGTCTGTTAATTAGGCCCTGAAACAACTTTCCGGTGAAATGAGGAACATGTATTATATAAAAACCTTCAGGTATGGTTTACTAATTCACTTACCTCATTCTCATGTCTTTATGTAAAATTTGACATAAAGGCGATATTTATTACAGGGATTAAAATGTTTCCCAGATTAGCTTGCTCAGATTCGGTCATTTGACTTGATAGAAACTAATAATGGGAGTTTGATTTCTATTGCTCATTGAGATTACAATGAATTAAAAATAAGAAGATAGTATATTATGGAAAGAAAATCTCATAAACATTGCAGTTTATGATTGGTGATTATTTGGATAAAACTAACAGTTTCAGCAGTTAATCATATCTTACTTCTTTACAGTAAGGGATCCAATTTGGTTTGACTTTCTTGTTTTTAACATTTAGTAAGGTTCGCATGGTGCTATATCCTGTTACGTGGAATCTCCTGAAATTTTCGAATAATCAGAGAGAGAGAGAGAGAGAGAGAGAGAGAGAGAGAGAGAGAGAGAGAGAATGTGTATCTAACGTCACGCAACTAAATCTACATAAATTGGCAAATGGGATGTGTTTTATCTCCTTGTAATTTCTTTACTACCTGTTTTACTCCTCCTGACGAAGATGCAAATCAGCATCCGACTTCTTCAGCGACAGATGGGGATGCTGGAAGCTGCTGGCCCGGGTGGTTTTGGACAACCGATGCGGAAGAGATGGGGGCGTCTTAGATGATGATGATGATGATGATGATGGCCGTACCGATATAATAATAGTGATGTTGACGTTGGTGATAGTTGTGGTGGTGATAGGAATTGCGATGGTGATGACGGTAGCAGTAGGTGTTGTTACTGATAATGGTGATGACGAAGAATAAAGGGGAAAAGAGAAGTAAGGGGTGATACATAAATACCATACAATTTACGAGTTGATAACATCGTCAATAAATTTCTCGTTTTGTGGTGAGTCCTCCATCGTTATTTTGTATACAAAATAACAGATGTTAGGAAAAAAGGGCTACAAAGTAACGTTGATAAAATAAATATATTGGTGTTCTAGATGCTAATTTTTCCTGGTTTCAATTTGTATATCATATTCGCCTTGGATTTTCCAGTGAGTAAAGATACAGGTGGGGGAATATTCATTCATATTGCAGATTGCAAAAAGATATTGCTTAGATCGTAAATTTTATGGAAGCGTAAATCGGTAGACATGATATTACCGTGAAATAAAATTGGATTAGGATGCAAAAGAATATAAGTGTAATGAAGAATTTGAAATCGATTGAACATAAAAGGAGAGTTTACAATATCTGTCATTATATATTGAAGCAATAAAACACATAAGTTAATGGAGCCTTATTTCCATATCTAGTTGCAATCCATTTTGATTTTTTATTTGCTATTCAAATATTCATACTCTGGTTCCTACGTCATTTCTGGGCTGCAGAAGTCATTGAGTTAGACTCTTGTTACTCTACTTCACTGCTAATCGCCAGCTTATTTGATTTATGAAATTTTGGTTGTCAAACCAAGTACTGGGGCGCTCTCAGGACTTCAGATACTGAAAAGAGGGCGCTAGAATGGTTGGACAGCAAGGTAAAGAGTTCTAGAAAATAAAGGCAATGAATAATAGGATCTAAGGGTGGAGCTGAACGAAAATCCAACAGTTTCACTAACAAGTTAACAGTTAGAGAACCGGGACAGCAAGACTGCAGGAAGAAGTTAACAGCTAGCCAGGACAGCAAGACCGGGACAGCAAGACTGCAAGAGCAGGAAGAAGTTAACAGCTAACAGCAGAAAGAAGAGTTAACAGAGCCGAGCCAGGACAGCAAGAGCTAGAGAGCCAGGACAGCAAGACTGCAGAAAGAAGTTAACAGCTAGAGAGCCAGGACAGCAAGACTGCAGAAAGAAGTTAACAGCTAGAGAGCCGGGACAGCAAGACTGCAGAAAGAAGTTAACAGCTAGAGAGCCGGGACAGCAAGACTGCAGAAAGAAGTTAACAGCTAGAGAGCCGGGACAGCAAGACTGCAGGAAGAAGAACTGCAGAAGTTAACAGCTAGAGAGCCGGGACAGCAAGACTGCAGGAAGAAGTTAACAGCTAGGAGCCGGGACAGCAAGACTGCAGAAAGAAGTTAACAGCTAGAGAGCCGGGACAGCAAGACAAGACTGCAGGAAAGAAGTTAACAGAAAGGACAGCAAGACTGCAGAAAGGAATAAAGCAAGACTAAGTTAACAGTGGGTGCAAGTTAACAAGGGCCGGGAAGGACCCCATCAACGCCTTTCAGTAATGCCTGCATTGTACCACGTGAGTGCATTGATGGTAGCCCCCTACCGGGAAGCGAGAATTGAACATCGGACAGACTGAAGCTCTTAAAGGCTCACGCTTATTTTAATACTCCATCGCACCTAAAGCGTCCTAGGGCTTTATATTTGATGTTACAGTCTTTCAACGTTATTTTGCTTTATTCCTCGGATGTGGTGAAGGGTATAAGGAATCGGTTTCAGCAGGAGACCGAGTGGCCTTTGGACCATTTTGCATAGGGCCGACAACAAGCGAATTCCAATTTCAGCAGATCTAAACGCCCCATGATCTCGGCTCAACCCCCTTTCCTCATCTCTTCGACCTTTTCTCTCTCTTTTCCTCTCGGGTCGGCTTTGTTCAAAACCCCCAACCCCTTCATCGACGATCGACCGTGAGCTTTGGGATTCTATTATCCAATCTTTTATTTAGATCTCATTCTATTCCTCTCTTGTATACCTTTCAACTCGCTCCCCGCTCCCCGGCCATCCCTCTCTCTCTCTCTCTCTCTCTCTCTCTCTCTCTCTCTCTCTCTCTCTCTCTCCTTGCCCTTTTCACAGTCGTCCATTATATGAAGTAATTGGATAGCAGACGACGGAAGAGGCTGAACCGCAGCGACAATTACACCTACATTGAGGTGCTTAAGGTTCTAACTAGGGATGGATGGCCGAAAGAGGAGTTCGGGCCGCAGAAGGGCTTATCCGTCGTCAAAGGCCTAGAGACCGAAATCTCTTGGAAAATGATCCGATTTTCGATCTTTATTGCCTGAGAACCTTGTCATTCTTTTCTGTTGACAATGAGGGATCTGAGTTCGGTTGCTGGAGGTGGGCTGGATTGGGGTTGATCGTAGATGGAAAGAGATAGGGGGGTGGGGTAGGAAGGGGGAGGGGGAGCTGGCTATTGATCGAAAGAAGAGATTGCAACATAAAATTCCATATTAGTTTGTTCTCTTTTCGTCGCGTTTCCTCCCCATTTCAACGACCAATTTTGTAACCAATTATCGAAACATAAATAACGTAAATTTAACATATATGGAATATCGTTATAATAAGAAATATAAGAAAAAAAAACGACGTTCGAGATCATTGCTATTAAAACAAATTACGTAGAAATCACCATAAATCAAGCATAATGGCATCACATCACCTTTCTTCTTATATGTCATTCTTTCCCCCTCTCCATCCATCCACCCAGAGATCGACTTCTGGGATCGACCGATGCCCAGATTAGCTTAGTGTCAATGGAAATCAAGCACTTATTCATAAGCGACGGGAACTGCCATCGGTGTTGCCATCTCGTGACCCAACCGTTTATTCTCTGGGGGAACGTTTCCATCTCAGAAACTTCAACGAATACTTCGAAGCTACTTTTGTATCAGTTTTCTTGAATGCTCTAGTTAGCACGGCAAAAGTAGTTTTAATAGTAACTATAAACACGATGACTTCGTGGTTATACTGGTATGTGATAGCTGAGGGCCAAATGGCATCTCTCTGACGGCCCATTGTTGTGGTAATGAGTCCAGACCCGAATTGGGGCCTTCTGGGTTTCATATACTGTTCGCTATCAGCCATTGCAGTATTATACCCAGAGGGATTGGCTGTTCCAGACTTTTTTTTTTTCTCGATTTGAGTCAATAGAGGTTCCAGTGGGTATTGTGGGAAATGATGTGATATGGATGTCTAATATTAATAATTTTTTTCTTAATACTACTTTGGTTGCAGGTAAGCAGGGGGCTGCCGTGAAAGAAATCTAAATAAATATATGTGGCCTGTGTTATATTTTCTTGCCTTTGATGGTCCTTATTTGAAGACTTGGCGTCGTTTATTTGTTTGAATGTAAAATGCAAAACTAAATTCCTTGAATATTTGAATTTTTTTCTTTTATTTTATTTCCGTTGAATTAAACTTTAAACTTAATTTCATCTCTAGCACGTGGGGAGGGGGCGGGAGGGGGAATTTTGGGAACATCGTAGCACCAACTACGGTTACGGTTTTATTGATTTTAATTACTCTGATTTTTTTTTTTTACAGCTGATATATTTTCTAGTCCTGTAAAGGCCAAATGACTTTCTGCTAATTATTCACTCCAGTGGCCGAAGCATTTTATGTATTCTTTAAACAACTAGCCTGTGATCAGTACAAACACATACAAATACACAAACACTCACATATGTATATGTATATATATGTATATATATATATATATGTGTGTGTATATATATATACACACATACACACACACATATATATATATATATATATATATATATATATATATATATATATATATATATATATATATATATATATATATATATATATATATTCTGTGTGTGCACGCGTCTATCATTGTAAACTAAATTTTATATTTACTTTACTAATTTTACCCGAAATCTAAATTGTTTTTGTCTTCTTCTGCCAACAGGTCGATTGTTTTATCCAGTAGTAGATGTCAATAGCGAATAGGTGAGATGAAGCTATTGAATTTTTGTGTATCATTTGCTTATATATCAAGATCTATCCAGAATTCAAAATTTTCATTAAGTATATATCAAGTGGGAAAGAAAGAGCACGGTAATGCCCAGCCAGTCATGAGATTATGGCAGAATTTCTTAGGAGTTTTCAAACAATAAAATTTCCTGGCAGTTCAAAATTCAAAGACTAGTAAGTGTCAAGACTTCATAAGGTGAGGAAATTTCATTTTGCTGGCTATATGCTTTTTGAAATGTAATACCTTCTTTGAGATTAAAAGGCATTATATATATATATATATATATATATATATATATATATATATATATATATATATATATATATATATATATATATATATATTCGCAAAATATGGTGAATTCGGTATTAAGCGAACTGTTATTTTAATGGCCAGACATTCGCGTGATCTCACAAATATTTTAGTTATTTTTTCTTAATTAGAAAAATCTTAATTTGCATATTTTACGGATTTTTTTTTTTATTCTCAAACATCGTCACGCTAGCAAAGGTTGGCATTCACGTCATTTAATTCTTTGTAGAGAACATGGTCTATTAACACCTTCTACAGGTGAGAAGTTACTACTTTTAGAGCGAAATCTACTCCATCGAAGAGGTGACGAAAGTTAAGCAACCTGTAAGCAGGGCCATCTGTCAGCACGCTTGAATTTCTCCATTTTTAAAGGGGCTTCTCTCTCTCTCTCTCTCTCTCTCTCTCTCTCTCTCTCTCTCTCTCTCTCTCTCTCTCTCATCCTAACTCTTTTTTCACTTCTCACTAAGTTTAAGAAATCATTTTTCTCTCCCCGTTTTCCCTCATGCATTTTTCCCTTAGAAAGCATAATAATATTGCTCCTCTTTTTCAAAGTGTTTTTCTTTGATTGCTTGTCACTTGTTTTCCTCATGCCCTGCCACAAATCAACAACAGGTGTTGTAATTTTCTTTATCTCTCCACCTTTCGCATTGTTATTCTCTTTGCCCTTCACTTTCAAACAACAGCGGCGCGATGTTTTCTCTAACATCTGGGAAACTATCAGTCCCTGTAACGAGCAACATTTCTGGTTCTATCTCCAAACCTGTCGACGACCATCAGCTAATAAATCTTTTGTTAACACATAATCACCACTCGCTCTCTCTCTCTCTCTCTCTCTCTCTCTCTCTCTCTCTCTCTCTCTCTCTCTCTCTCTCCGTTCTTATGGGCCTGTCAGTCCTTCTCTCACTGTTTGTCTATCACCAACTTACTTGTCCAAACATTTGCAACTAGGCTGTGCTTTTCCCTTAGTGTGTAACGTGATTCAGAGCACAACTCAGATATTATTATAGCAAAGTAAGCACCTTGAGAATACAAAGACTGCTAGTCTATTCTTACATGTTTTGGTTAGTGTATATTTATCGTCTAATCACACACACACAATATATATATATATATATATATATATATATATATATATATATATATATATATATATATATATATATATATATATGTATATATATATATATATATATATATATATATATATATATATATATATATATATCTAATTCAGTTATTTTGATGGCCAACCATTCACGTGATCACACGAATATTTGGGTTAAATTTTGTTTTAAATTAGAAAAATCTTAATTTCCATATTTTACGGATTTTTTTTTTTTATTCTCGGGCATCATTACGATAGCAAAAACTGGAGTCAAAATATTTACTCCTAGTATCATTTCCTTGTTAAAAATCCATGATGATGATAATTTCGGGTCTTTTCATATAACCCGTCATTACTTTCCGTGGGGTCAACATAATTACATTAATTTGGATTTTGTTCCTGGATTTGATTGCACGAAGATTCCATTGGATTAGACAGAACAAGGATCCCACTAATGTCAGGAACGGAATTTACTTTTACAATGAAATAAAGAGCTTGTTTTTGATGCAGGAACCTTCGGAACTCTTCAACCAATCAATCTAAACCTGATTTTATCTTCTAATACTTGCTTTTGTTATTTGTAAAAGCACCAAGAACACACTGGACAAAGAAACAGCTATTTGTGAGTGCCCATATTACATTTTGCCCATAATCAATGGAGTTTATGGTAGCTAAACTTACTTTTCACAAAAAAAGTTTATTGCTTATCCAGTGAACTTAATTTACCTTATATTTTATTTAATCCCTGAATTTCCTCACACGAGGAGTTCACTGGAGCACACCTAAGAATGATTTATTCAGTCAAAAGAACACATTTTACGATTCCAACAAAAACTTGACAATATATAACTTATTAAGTTTAAAGAGTATAATTTCTTTGCACTACACTGGTTCAACTAATTCCAATCAACTTTAAGACAAGATGTGTGTAGCACTTGTTTGTTATTGACTGGCCGAAGAGTTTTTTGATACTGACAACGAAATTAGACAAATTTGCTGGTCATAAACTGATTTTATATCAGTAAAGTAAAATGTGCATTCTGAAGTAAAGTTTTTTTTACTATGTTTTACAACTGAATTTACCATTTGAGTAAAACTAGATTTTGAAATTAAAATCATGCAAATGTACTGACTCCTTGAGGAGTTGCGCCAGTTTTACAAGAAAAATACGATGCTAGTTTTTCCTGCCAAAAATTGGCATTTTGATTCCAGTTTATTGCTATTGTACCGACGATTTTAAGTAAATGGAAAGTTGAATTACGTGGGAGACTTAGGAAGTTTTGAGAGAGAGAGAGAGAGAGAGAGAGAGAGAGAGAGAGAGAGAGAGAGAGAGAGAGAGATTTCTGCATACGAAATTTATGCAAAAAATAGCCAATAGAGGCACCAGACCTACTATGGCGTACAGAATACAGATTGCAATATACAGTAATAACTTGCTAGCGTAGTAAGCCACATGTATAGCATCTATGAATAAAAAGGTATACATTACTTACCAGAATCAATAAAAAACGAAAGAATAACAGAATTTACAAATGAGATAAAGTCTTGGAACCACAAGAACCCATAGTTATATTTATTAACGTAATAAAAAATGAGCAGCTAAATATATAAGAGAATTAAGGCACTATTACAAAGAAGAAATAATGATATTTTATGACTAAATATCGTATGAACTGAAAATCTACGCCATTGAGTGTATAATTTCGTCTTAGTAGCTCTCTAAATGTTTTGTTAAACTGGGAAAAGTGAACTTTGTTCATAAATGAAGAGCAAAAAATGAATTGACAAATCCTTCATTTTAAAAAGTGAACACCAAACAACCGAAAAAATACATGTGGTGAAAGGTATGAATATACCTTTTAATTATGCATTATAAAAAGTGTTTGAATGAACATACGCTCATAGTAGTTTAAACATTTAATGTCGTTCATTTTAGATCGCCTTGGCTTATATTCAACATCTCCAAAGTTATTGCATTCTGGAGGTTCCACGAATATCGTAACATTTCCCTTCAGTACTATATTTTCCACTGCACGTGTCAGCCATTCTGAGTCAGAGGCCATCGGACGTCCTGAGAAACAACGTGCAGTGTTTACCCTGGATTCCACAACTTCTTAACTACCCTCCCGGCAATGTCCTCCGTCTCTCGAGGTCTGCTCACTGGAAGATGTAAACGCCCCATTAACGAAGCCATTCTGTCGCATTATTAAAGGAAAGTAGCGGAAAATTGCGTTCTCCTTTCCCCCCCCCCCCTTCCACTACTTTGAACCTACTCTTTTCATCATGCTGCCTCTCGGCGTCCCACTGCAATAATGGCAGAGGCGGAAGTAATTGGTGTTAAATATTCACTCCAGGTTATCCTCTGTCCCGCAGACGACAGCTTGATGCGAGGCTCGCGACAGAACCGGGAATTAAGCGCGATAGCACGGAGGTGGTGGGGATGCACGGAAAAGGTAAAAAACAGACTGAAGGGTTGGTGTTTCTAAGATAGAGAATGTAGAGGTATAGGTGGCATAGAAAGCATGATTGATGATGGCTGGCAGATCCGGTAGTTTGTCACCATTGATGTCTCCGGAGAGATTTTGCTAATGAGCAACTCCAGCGTGATGTTATGTTTGGCAAAGCTTCAAAAGCAGTAAGTGTATTATTTTTCAATATTCAGAAGAGCAGTATCAGTCATGTTTAGTACAAGAGTAACGGCGGCTTTTCTAAAACCCAAAAATAAGAGCAGTATTTTCTTCATTAAAGACATTAGTAGCCATCATTCAACTCTTTTATAGTATGAGCACCGTAAGTATAAGTATAGCCACAACAAAAGTAGCGTGGGAGATGCATTGCTTGCCACCGACCGCAGTGGTAGCTATTAGTAATAGTAGCAACAGTAATAACAGCAGTATTAGCAATAACAGTAGTCTCGAACGGTCTGTGAGATGTGAGCGAAATATGCCTGGGAGCATTCGGCAGCAAGAGCTGTCTGTAGCGACAGAATTTTGTAGTTCAAGAAGCAGTTTTGACTGCCATCTGGGTTGTAGGCAAAACGCGGGTGGCAGAGCCTCTCAGCGGGGAGCCGTTGAAAAGGCTTCTGTTCCCTCCACAGGTAATCTCTGTAATTGCTTCTTATCAAGAATATTGTGCTTTTTATTATTCATTGATCGAATTTATTTCAGACCTTGGCGAGTCGTTTCGCTCAAGGCTTCCGGAACCAAGGAGATATTTCCGAATACTAATTCACACATTATCAAGCGATTATTCTAAGTGCAGGCAAAATATTCTTCCGCGCGAGAGAGGGAACGGGGCGAATTGCTGACGATTTCGGCCAATCAGCGCCAATCAGGGGTGTTTTGACTTGTGAATGCAAGCAAGGGATAAAGAGTAATTTATATTCTGAGTACTCTGTTTATTATTCATGGCTTTTCCAACTCTGTTTTCGCCTTTGTTACCGTTTTATGTGCTTCTTATATATTCATTTTTTTAGAAAATGGGTTAAAAAAATGTTGAAATTAGATGTATAACCTAAATTTGGCACGAAGGAATAGTACCACTGAGCTCATTTGTAACTCCCAAGTTTTCGACTTTATTTAAAGCTAATTTTAACTTACGATTCAAAGCAAACTCTCGAGTTTTAGAGGCACTGACAATGGTCGGGGGCGCTGTCCCCTACTTGATAATCTTTTCATCAAAATGGATCCGTCGACCTCAACTAAAATCCGTACTTAAATACTTACTCAGCAGTGACAACGATTAGCTCGATCGTATTCCTTCTCTCACGTAATTATGAATGTGACATCAACTTTGGGAGCCTATACTCATTAACCTGGAATGCAAACTTGTCTCATTTGAACCATTGCGAATGTACGTAATGTCTTCTGGAGGTGTTAGAGGATTGCTAAACGTCCAAAGAAGGCATTAGGTGTTTACCAAATGTCCTGTGGAGAAAATGGGACTTCACCAAATAATTTAATGTCGCCCCACAAAAAACTGTCTTTTTCATTTATTATTATTATTATTATTATTATTATTATTATTATTATTATTATTATTATTATTATTATTAGTTTAATTTTGTCCCGCAAAAACGGTCCTTTCATTTTTATTATTATTATTATTATTATTATTATTATTATTATTATTATTATTATTATTATTATTATTATTATTATTCAACAAACAGTTTAATTTTGTCCCAAAAAACGGCCTTTCATTTTCATTTATTATTATTATTATTATTATTATTATTATTATTATTATTATTATTATTATTATTATTATTCAACAATTAGTTTAATGTCGTCCCGCAAAACACGGCCTCTTTCATTTATTATTATTATTATTATTATTATTATTATTATTATTATTATTATTATTATTCAACAAATAGTTTAATGTCGTCCCGCAAAACACGGCCTCTTTCATTTATTTATTATTATTATTATCATTATTATTATTATTATTATTATTATTATTATTATTATTATTATTATTATTATTATTATTATTATTATTATTCAACAAATAGTTTAATGTCGTCCCGCAAAACACGACCTCTTTCATTTATTACTATTATTATTATCATTATTATTATTATTATTATTATTATTATTATTATTATTATTATTATTATTATTATTATTATTATTATTCAACAAATAGTTTAATGTCGTCCCGCAAAAAACGGCCTCTTTCATTTATTATTATTATTATTATTATTATTATTATTATTATTATTATTATTATTATTATTATTATTATTATTATTCAACAAATAGTTTAATGTCGTCCCGCAAAAACGGCCTCTTTCATTTTTATTATTATTATTATTATTATTATTATTATTATTATTATTTATTATTATTATTATTCAACAAATAGTTTAATATTATTTATTTATTATTATTATTATTATTATTATTATTATTATTATTATTATTATTATCATTATTATTATTATTATCTTTGGTCTGGGTCTGTAAACAGGGTTAGTTTGTCAGTCCAATCAACCGTTGCACTGGAGAGTGGATTTAGTTTGATTCATTCTATCTTCGTTTCATGGTCATTTAAGTCTCAGTTTGCACTCTTTGAGTCATATATATATATATATATATATATATATATATATATATATATATATATATATATATATATATATGTGTGTGTGTGTGTGTGTGTGTGTGTGTGTGTGTGTGTGTGTATATATATATATGTGTGTGTGCGTGTACTATGTATATATGTATGTAAGTACTGAAGCAGAAAGGAACATAGTTCACATCATTTTATGCAAATTAGAAAGGCTGAGTCTTGCATAGTTAATGAGTAGACATTTGCCTCTTAAAGATGATATTATTATGACAAAAACAATCTTATCTTGAAATGTTTTTATATAAATTACATTTCGTTTAATGAGACACTTAAATGGCTGTATAAGAACCGCATTATGAGGGAAAGGAATTAGCAGCAACCCAGCAATAAGCAATTACGCCGTTATTATCCTAATGGCGATAATGACATCTTATTTACAGACAACGCGACCGCTAAGTACATTAGAGAATAACAAAGATCCTTACAGATAAGGCCATAACCTTAATTCGCATTTCCTCAAGTCATTTACAACTTTTTAATATTGCTTCGGGTCGCAGTGGAAGTCGATTCCGGTCTCCGCGTAATAAAAAATAAAAAAAAAAGACAGCGATAAGTTAATGAGTAAATGGCCATATGGAATGATGCGAACGATTCCCCCGGCAACCAGGATTTGCATACGTGTAGATCATTATCGGACGAAGCCTTCCGGTCGTATATGTCTCTCTCCCGGGCGTCAACAAGAAGAAGAAGAAAACAAACCCCTCCGGAAATGTTGAATCTTCTGTAATTGCCCGACTTGGTGTTCCTGTCAAATTAGGTCCCATTTAGATGGCTTATCGAATGCCGAGGGGAAATGCTCCGGACCGCTGTGTCGAGATAACGAAGCCTGTGTCAATTGGTTCGCCGAGACGATTCGCCGATTCGTTTTCGACTTGAATGATTCGCTTTCCCGGACGTGTACCGTACGCGGTTTCGATCCTGAACTTTGTTACATCAGTTCCTTCGTTGTTTATTTTGTTGACGATGAAACAGCACTTTTGTAGATCATTCAACAAGGAAAAAGGTTCTTTAGATTGATAGGGAAATCGTGAATTTTATTAAAAACACAAATTTCCTTTCGGAATATAGTGTAAAATAAGAGTTATATTAATAAAAAGCAAGTTCTAGTCTTGTTTAAAAAGTCAGAATGCACTGCATATGCTTTACTGATCAGTGGCAAAGCTTCTTTTTAAATATAATTCCAAATATGATTTTCATAGAAAAATGTAAACTGGTTCTTTGTAAATGTAATATAAAATCTTAATTTTCATTATATAATGCATGGAAAAGTTATGTAAAATGTAAGGCAAATATTTCTTTTTTCTAAAGTATCATGATTAACGTAATAAATTTGGAAATAAATGCTTCTATTTACCATCATCCTTCAATATAGCCTAAAGTAATTAAAAAATACATGAGTAATTTTTTTTTTTTTAAGTTTGCGTTCCATTTATGTAGTTTTGATACTTTTCTGGAATATAACCTTTTGTTTTGCAACATATAAATTTTCTTCCATAACAATCTATCGCTTGCTTATCATCCCCCTCCTGTTTATGATTTTTTCAGGTCTGGGCTAGAAAAATATTGGGTTATGTTTACATTTAAAGAATAATATAAATACAGTTTTCTCAGAGAGAGAGAGAGAGAGAGAGAGAGAGAGAGAGAGAGAGAGAGAGAGAGAGAGAGAGAGAGAGAGAGAGAGAAAGAAAAAAGGCTCGTGGAACAACTAGGTAAGACGAGAAACTTAGAAATTACCTACTGTAAAAGCGATTGACATAATTATAACTTTCCAGTCAGATCGATTACCAGTATAATTAATTCTCGGGAACACTTTGCAAAGAGACGCTTGTATCTTGGCAATGTGTCTTCTAAGAATTCTTTTTCGATTATGTCACACACCTATTCGGATTATATATAGACATTTTTTTTATTCCTTCATTAAAAAAAAACTCTCTATGATATACTGGTTAATAGTATAACGTAACACAAAGATCAGAAACAAATGTTTTTATATATGTTTTTATAAATTGTCTTTACTTCATTCCATCTGTCACTGAGAAAACCGTTCTTCCGTTATACTTATGCTGGTGCTTTTTCTTAACAAATTATACCAAATGATTGTTATTCTTGCATCTAACTTCTCAAAGAAATTTTCGAACGTCAAATTAGATTTGGGTAACATTATACAAAAAAAAAAAAAAAATTCTAATCAAGACATTTCCAGTTACTGAGTATAAAGTATAACTTACTTTTATGCATTCGTGAAATTACGGTTCTCTTCGAAATTCTTGAATGAGATTTGCATAGATGACTAGTTTCAAGCTGGTTCTTGCTCTGAAGAAATAAAAAATACATTATTTTGACCTAAATATACCTTCCTTTAATATTACAATGTAGCAGACTGACATATAACTTATAACTAAGTCACTAAAACAAAAGATTTTTGTTTCTAAAATTTTGGGTTTAATATCGAATCATCAATCTGAACTGTCGGTGCAAAAAGAATAAAGCCTGGAATCATTTAAAACACTTGCCTAAAATAACAACGTCATTTCCTCTTCATTACCAATGCAGTTCGCACTTTCATTTCCATTCGTAACAGCACAAAAGACAATGGAAATGTAGTTGAACACAGCATTTTACTGAACAAAATTGTAGGGTGTTTATCATCCAGTTATGATCAGAATGAGATAAGAATAAAAATAAAAAAAAATAAAAAGCCTGGATCACCTGACGCTTGACTATTTGTCGTGTACAACGAACGGAATTATTTCTTATTTATTAAATAATGTCATTTTACAAGTTTCTCTAATATTTGACCGACGACATATTTTATACAGGGGTTTATCAGCTTCCATCAGAAACTTAGTTATGGTGTAGCAATAAGATTTTATTGGTAATAATTATCAGGAACACAGTAATGATGTATAAGGATAATTTTACGACAAGTGTTCATTATAAACTCAGAAATGATATACAGATAATGATCAACTTGAACTAAATAGCAACGTATAAATGCGATTCATAATTAGCAGCCCTCACGAACCTTCAGAGTAAAATGATGGATTAAATCTAATTTTATGTGTCGTTGTTAACTGATAAACTGAATCATTGTCAAAATGCAATGATTTCATTAGGGAATCATTATGAATTTAGAGTTTTGATACTAAATGATTCACAAGTGCAGCTTCGTATCAATGATCATTAGAGATGAATGCAAATTAGCCGCTTTTGATATGACCTTAATATGATGTATATTATCTCAACTTCTAAAAAAAATAACTGTACAGAAACATCTCTTCAAACTTAGGGAATTACTTATAATGATTTTTTTTTTTGTAAGTGTCAGAAGTACTTTTGTTTGAGACATCATATCTGGTTAGGGGTATAGACGATTGTTAGTACAGTACTTTGGAAAACAGTTAGAGTATCTGTGAATGTTAGTATTGCATATTTGTTAGTAATGTATATATTTGTTTGTTTCTGCACGTGTGTGTTTGACTAAGTTCTGCGCGATCGTTTTTTTTTTTTATGGTGTAAAATCTTTGCATTTGACTTCCTGCATTGGTAAGTATAATATGTTTGCCTTCGCAAGTGAGCATTTAAGTGTTTGTGCGAATATTTGCGCTCCGCTTTCCAAAACAGTCTTTTGTTATGCTGTCAGCCGTATGTGAAAGGAAGTAATCAGAACGGCCCGCTATTGTGGTGTTAGCTCTTGAGCTGCATATTAACTAAGGGTTTACGTGAAGAGGGTAAATTATCATAGCTGCTACGTACAGAGCGGAAATCATTGAACTCATACACACACACACACACACACACACACACACACACATATATATATATATATATATATATATATATATATATATATATATATATATATATATATATATATATATATATATATATATATATATGCATAAAACAGGCATATTCATGTGCTTGTGAATCTTAATAGTATACGTCAGATCAAGTGAAAAGCTACTAATGATAGCACGTAATTTAGTACTCTTTGTTACATGAATGGGCTGCCGGTGATGGAAGCGACCACCACACTTGCATTTTAATGTAGTGGGCGGCGCTGGGGCGCCCACGAGGACTAACTCTATGCCTGTCAAGAGTGTCATACGATTTAGAAAGCGGGAGACTTCAGGAAGACGTTTCTCTTGCGTTATGACAGTGCAAAGTGTTTCTTATCGTGTATTTTTTAATAACTGAGGTCAAAATAACCATGTAAAAAATAATTCTTATCGTGTATTTGTAATAACAAAGGTCAAATAAACCATGTAAGGAACTTTTTCCTCTTTTTTGCGTAATTCTGGGGAGCTTGGAGGAAGCAAGCCATGTCGGAAATACGATGAGAGTAAAAACAAATTCAAATTGATTTTGATTTTTACAAAGGAAGACACGGAGTCTTGAGAAGCAACATAAAGGAAAATGTTCCGTTCAGAGAACATAGATTTAATAAATGGAAGTAAAAGAATGATCACTAAATAGGTTAACGGGGACCAGCAATAAAGGGATGAAAATATTAACTAAACGCAAAACATAATCGTAGTCTCTTAGGGACTTATTTCCCTTCTTATAATTAAAGGATGGTTTCCAAGGAAATATTATGGACAGTGTTCACTGACACTCGCATCCTTTAAAAGGAAAGAGCGTCACATTTAGTGTAAACTTATATTATATAGAATGTGTAAGGTAGATATGGAATCCAGTAAAAAATCTGGTTTTAAACAAATGTTCTATCTGTAAAGTAGAATTGAACGTGTACAAAAATATCGCCTGTGGGAAACAGTATGCATCAATTAGCCAGTTGATGATTTAATGGTATAGGTCTGATGGCGTTAAATGAGCAAATGTCGATTTTGTGTCAAGGTACTGCTGACGTACAATATCAAATGTGATTTTCTGAATAACTGGGAAAGCATGACTGTGCTTCTTTCGGAGGAAGATTTGGAAATTGGTAGTACAGAGAGATGTTTTTCTAGACTGAGAACGTAACATGCCACAGCCGCTCCCATATTTATTACTGGCTGCTCATACCGCCAAAGAAGATATTTATATAAAAAAATATGTTTAAAGAGTAAAATTATGCAATTGGCTGCGTAAAGACTCAGACGATGTTACTATGGGCCGCTTCTAGTGTAGCTTGTGCGTAGCTCAATGGTCTGTAATATATCGTCGATTTACGCACTAAAATTTTTTTTTTTTTTTTACCCTTTTTTAGAGGACAGGGAATTTTATTTGGAAAATAATAAAAAGGGTTTCAGCTGTGATTTATTTACGCTTCAAAAAGAGGGTTGAAAGTAAAACGCTGAGTGGACGTTCGAGCGAAATCAAAATGTACCTTAGGTGGAGATTAGATCTGCTGGCAAGGACAGTGCATTAACAACTATCTCTCTCTCTATCCCTTTCACACTTTTTTTTTTTCCTCTCTCCCCTTCTGTTTGTATGCTCTGGTTACTAATTACAGCTGAATAATAAGATGGTAATAACAAAGAAGGAGTAATGCACAGAACATCAATTAAATACGAGTTTTTTCGGGTCTATCGTTTCATGGCTGATTCGTTTCTTCTCTAAGGACTTCTTACCATTATCATCTGTTCAACTGTATCATATTTCATTTCGAAGATATTGTTCATACCTTTACCCAAATACAATACCACCATCTTCAGGTTCGAAAATATCCACCGGCTCAAAAAATCAGCGGATTTAGACTCAATTCGCGACATATCACCGGATAACCTTGGGTGATCAGAAATATTATCAATTTTTCTGGTGCCCCCCCTTGTGAAGTCACAGGGACGACAGAAAACTGCTTGCAAAAAAGGCACCATTAATCAAAACTAAGATAAGGAGGCATCTTTGAAATGACATACTTTTATTAACAGTTTGTGATGCATCCCAGATTATGCTTTGTTTGGTAGTACTGAAATGATTAGAGATGGCAATCAAAGGCGTTTGATTTTTTTCAGGGAGTAGCTTTTTTTCCAATGAAACCCACATGAAGTTTATTGCGACCCTTACAAGGCATCTATATTTGTTAATCTCTTACGCATTAGTTACTGAGGACTTTGATATTTAGACGGCTATAGGCAAAGGGTATATTCCTTCTCCAAAGTTTCTCTAATCTTGGTGCATCCAGATTTGGCATTTTAATCTCACTGCTGCATATGCGTATTTGTTTGTTTGTTTGTTTTTTTTTTTTTTTTTTGGGGACAGAATGATGGGGACGTTCTCACAACGGATTCGAAAGAGTACCAATTTCATTTGGTAAACCGACTTTTCAATGGTACGGCAGAGGGTGTTTGAAGGAAGACAATTGTTCATTAATCATTTCACCTCCATTGCCCCTATAGTCTTAGTCTGGGGAACGAACTCTTTGGTCATCCAACATTTACTGACATATCACTTAGGCCCCTAAATATGAAGACTCTCCCTTTCCGATATCTCTTTCAGGCCATCTTTTCAGCACTTTGTAAATACTCGTATCTCTCCCCCGACCTCCATACCATTTATGCATTATACACTTTTGTCAGCCTATCACCTTCCATTCTCTCCACATGACCGAACCATCACAAAGCACTCTGATCCATTTTTTCACCTACATTAACTTTTTCATTTTCACATATCTCCACTTTTCTCATTCTTTCTGTAGTTCCTCATTGGGGAGTTGGTATCGTTCTCGGGTCTGCTAGTCAATGAAGAATTAGTCGTTATAATGGTTTATAGTCTATAACCAGTTGGTTCTTCGTAAAATAAATCTAACTTCAGGCTTTAGGAGAGCTGTTAATCAGCTCAGTGGTCTCGTTAAATTATCTTAACTTTGTAGTTTATAATCTATGGTTTATAGTCTATAGTCTACTTCTTTCTCGATCTGTCCTACGTATTCATAACCGAAATCCACACCTCACTTCCATAAAGTAGAGCTGGTTCAACAGTCCCTTCATATATGCCTCCTTTGTCTTCCACTGACCCTCCAAGTCTTCGTAATCTTTCAACCACAGGCAGCTGTCTTCCTGGCTTCGACCTATTTTGTGACTTGCTCGTCCCTAAGAGAGGCCTTACCCTCCCATCATCTATTGTGTCTGCTTTCTTATAGTTATCAAGATGAAGCCCTATTCTTCTGCCATCCTTATTAACATTCACTGCTCCATTTTCTTGGCTACCGTTTATCTCAAAATCTGACTTCTGTTCCCAGCTACTGTTCCCTTGAACGTTTTTTCATCACTTTCCACAGTCTCTAGTAACTATTGCCATCTAGTACTGGATCATCAGCTAAATTTCACCCGTGGTTCATTTTCCCATCCCATACTCTTAGCACACACAATATATATATATATATATATATATATATATATATATATATATATATATATATATATATATATATATGTGTGTGTGTGTGTGTGTGTGTGTGTGTGTGTGTGTGTGTGTGTGTGTGTGTAAGTGCATCAAAACTTCACAATACATGACTCATTTCAAAACCGCCGAGATATGGGACGTCAGCGTCGCTAAAGGTTATTGTAACACTGATGTTGACCGAGTGTGTCCTGATGTTATCGCGGTGACTTGCAGTCTCCCACACCTATGTATGTCTCCTGAGGCCACCCCTTGCATCCCCCCCCCACCACAACCTCCAAACCCCCTTTTCCCGTCTATGTTCAACCCACCCGATAGAGCCATCGCGATTTCCCCATTCATATTTTATCGGATTTCCATTCTGATAAAGCCGACCACTCACGTCTAAATTATTCTTTTCAGAAGGGCTGTGTCGGGAAGGAACTTGTAGAGGATATAGCTAAGTTGTTCTTCTTCCACTCTCTCTCTCTCTCTCTCTCTCTCTCTCTCTCTCTCTCTCTCTCTCTCTCCAAAACTGTATTATTACTACTCAGAGTGAGAGCTCACAACTCTCTCTCTCTCTCTCTCTCTCTCTCTCTCTCTCTCTCTCTCTCCAAAACTGCTACTCATGAAACTGAAGCTTAAAAGATCATAACTTTCTCTCTCTCTCTCTCTCTCTCTCTCTCTCTCTCTCTCTCTCTCTCTCTCTAATATCATCATCCGTTTTCGCAAAGAGGCTACGAGCTGGAATTGATGTAGAGTCAGAAGGCATCAATGGAATCTCTTTGTTTCTCTCTCTCTCTCTCTCTCTCTCTCTCTCTCTCTCTCTCTCTCTCTCTCTCTCTCTCTCCGTCTCCTTCTCTTGATCTCCCCTTAATATTTTTTTCCCCTAATCTCGATACGAAACGCTCATAGCGTGACGACAGCGCCTACGACCAGCCACGCTCGATCTCATTGTTTGTAAATACACTTAAGGTGTGATGGAAATAGAATCTCGACTCCGTTCCACCTTCTCCCACCCCTCACACAAACACACACACAAATGTCCTTTTCAGGGAGTTGGAAAGTCCATCTTGCCTTCTGCATATTCTTTTGTTAAGCTTCTTTGTTGTAATTTGACATGTTGTGATGTATTAGAGGCCATTAGAAATAGAAACGGGTCTGCTCTCTTGCAGGTCCATTGTGTGCAAATTAATCACACGCAACGGCCGCTTCTCTGAAGGAGAGAGAGAAAGAGGTAGACAGGGGGGGGAAGGAAAAAACTGAGGGAATGAAGGAGAGAAGAAGGAGGAGGAGGAGGAGGAGAAGAGAATAGAAGGAGGAGAAGAGGAGGGAGAGGTGTGTATGAAAGAACAAAGATTCAATGTAACACTGATAATTTTCGCCACTTGTAATCATTAATATAATCATAATTACCCACAGTAATCATAATTACAACTGA
>NC_089784.1:4063003-4090503 GCF_040412425.1 Macrobrachium rosenbergii | reverse complement strand
AAGAAACTCGAATTCTGAACAAATCTTGTACTTGCCTACCAGAGTTTGTTTCACCTCCTCACGTCAGAATCAGCTTCTTTTTTAATTTATTGTACATAGTTAAGAAAATTACTGATATATATTGTTCTCTTATTAACATATATATTTGAAGATGAATGTAGCATATACTATCGATAAAAACATACTGAATATGTATTCATGGCTCTATATGCTATATTTTACATACACACTCTCAAATACACACAAACATACATACATACACATATACATATATACATATATATATATATACACACACACATATATATATATATATATATATATATATATATATATATATATATATATATATATATATATATATGTATATATATATGTATGTATGTATGTGTGTCTGTTTGTGTGTGCGTGTGGGTGTGTGGAAGTGAATTCATATGCATGCATCTAGCATTCAAAATTATTTTGGACAAAAATTTATTTTGTATCTCCGAATGAGCAGTTTTTTAGGACGGACTTAATTTGACAGACAAATTTCATGTACGTCTCACTGACTCTGATACACTTAGTCATTTTATGACGTGCATGTGCATATATACATATGAATGACTTCGGCATAATCATGAACATAAAAATATTAACGAATTCGTATTTTCAAGGTATTGATGAGTCAGTATGCATACATATACATACATACATATATATATATATTATATATATATATATATATATATATATATATATATATATATATATATATATATATATATATATATATATATATATATATATATATATATATAATCAGCAATCACAGGAGGACCCGGCGCACAGGATGTTGTACATGACGTGAGCGGCGGAAGCAGCAACGCAAATGTAAATGTTAAACTTGTACCAGGTGTTAAGTGGTTAATTTCGCTCATTCGCGTCTAATTTCGTCCCATTGCGCATATCTTTTAGCGTTCAGTCCGACCGACTGCGAGGCATTAACCGGCGGGGGGTGAGAGTAATGTGCATAAAACTTACCGCACATAATGCCGCGACTTCCGAAGACAACTTCAAGAATTAGACTCGGCAAATTATCGAGCCAGATGAGGTCGCAAGCAAAGATGCGACATTAGCATGCATTGTAGCACTTGCAAGCGACGGTTTCCCGTAGGTGCTGCCGATTGCAGAGTGCTACAAAATGATGAAGTGCAACGGTTTCCCAAGACAAAATACTTAGGTAGCAACCTCTGGGAGTTGCCTTGATAATTTTCGGGTAATTTTCACTTGTTGACAGAGGGGGGGCCCCCCCATCCAGGAAATGCGATTATGTGCAAAATCAAGGTTGGACTCTCACCAGAACAGGTAAATGATTTTATACCTACTTGCGCACACAAACACACACATATACACATATATATATATATATATATATATATATATATATATATATATATATATATATATATATATATATATATATATATATATATATATATATATATATATATATATATATATATATATATATGCTAATCAGACGGCAGCGTTTCCTGATACTAACCCTCAAAAAGGAAAGGGTATATACCTTAGGTAAGAAAACCGACAGACGGTCACTCAAAAAAAAAAAAAATCATTTTAAGTAAGCCGCATAAGACACGGCTCCTCTATAGGACCAAATAACGGCCAATTTAGCGGGGTCAGTTTCCTAAACCCCTTGACCCAGCCCCTTGAGCCAGTGACACCTTGAGGTCACTTGACCTCAGGACTAGGGCCACCTTGCCTTCATTCGTTCCATATATTATTTTGGGGTATAGTATGAAAGGCGAAAGAGAGCCTTTCATAAATTAAGGTCGTTGTTGATGCAGAATATCTTTTAAATCGAAGAAAAATTTTGGATGAACGAAAACTAATGATAATAATGGCATATGCGCCATAGAAACCTCATGGACACAATTGTAGCGAGTTAAATGTCCCCAATCACAGTGGTAAAGACATTAATAAGGTTAAAGCAATAATAATAGCAGCCTTCGTAGGAGGAGTATTCATACCAGAGATGGATTAGCTTCACTGTCAGTTAAAATAAAAATAATGATAATGACCGGAGATTTTTTTATCAGGATAATGACAATAATAAAGGACTTGGAGTACTTGTAGTAGTTACTGTAACATCACGGGACGACTTCAGCACAGGAAAAGAGAAAATATAGATAAATCAAAATAACTTTTTATATCAGATATTTAGTGGCCACTTGCGAGCGTTATAAAATCTTGAAAAATTAGCATTAAGTATATCCAAAGAAAGTAAATTCTCATCTATAATAATTCACAAACAAGGTAAGCAAGTGATACATGTATATACTTACACACAAGTACAAACACATAGGTATATGTATACAAATGAATATAGAAATATATATTTTTATGTATACATATGTTTATATATATATATATACATATTTACATATATAATATATATAAATATGTATTTGAGCTGCACTGTGCTCGGCTTGCGTTTGATAGGTCTCTGGGTTACTCTTGGTTTAGAGCCCACCAGTCCACTCAGCTGCGAATGGGCACCAATATCTGTTGGGATCAAGAAAATTACGTAGGCCAGCAACCTCACCCTTCATGATTTGCTAAAAAAATAGCTGTAACTAACCCTCCTATGCCATATTTCATAGGGGAAAATACTATAAGATAAATACTATATATATATATATATATATATATATATATATATATATATATATATATATATATATATATATATATATATATATATATATATATATATATATATATATATATATATATATATATATATATATATATATATATATATATATATATATATATATATATATATATAATTATATAGCCAAATGCTCTATTACTCTCTCTCTCTCTCTCTCTCTCTCTCTCTCTCTCTCCCCACACATTTTGGGTTGGCTTATTACTACAAAGCCTGAGCTCCAAATACAAGAGTATGAAGAAATTCTTACGTCCGTAATAGGATTCGAATCCACATTCGCATATCAGAAATAGGCCGCATTACCGAGGATAATGCTTCACGTTCTTGCATTTGGATATCAGGCTTTGTAGTGATAAACGCATCCAAAAAGTGCGAAGGATTTCGAAAAGTTAAGAGGTCATTGTGGTTATTACAGTTACATATGTATCTGGTAAAAAGTGTCCAGTAGATTCTTTTTATATATATATATATACATATATATATATATATATATATATATATATATATATATATATATATATATATATATATATATATATATATATTATAAGTGTGTGTGTGTGTGTTACATCAATCTGAAGCTTTCATAATGCGTATAGAAATTAAACCAAAACAAATACAGCATTGGGTATTGAAAGGCATATTTAGTTCAGTACTGACGAATACATGCATACAAAAATAAAGGCAAGAAGCCTACTTTGCAATAAATGTCAATCGACCAAACAAACCTCATGATCAGAGAGAGAGAGAGAGAGAGAGAGAGAGAGAGAGAGAGAGAGAGAAAGCAATCAGGGGTTGGATTCGGGTGTATATATATCCCTACTTATAATCTGGTGAAAACGACTCGTTAAAGCTGACATTCTAAATCCTCTTACAGGGTCTACCGCACAATAGGAAACTCCACATGGGTGGTGAGCTCGTGAGAGAGAGAGAGAGAGAGAGAGAGAGAGAGAGAGAGAGAGAGGAGAGGGCCGTGAATTGGATCGGAAGACAAGTGGATAGATGGTTACTGTATGGTATAGTTATGGTTGTCTAAGGACTTTGGTGGGATGTGATATTTGTGGTTCAAATACGTTTTTGGTTTTCAGTACCGTTAAGATTTTCATATTGTTTCTGCTCTTTAGTATTTTTTAAATTTCTTTCATAAGGAATACATTCATGGGTGACCCACCTTAGGAATTAAGTATTTTTAAAACGTCGGGAAATAGAATTCGATTTCTTTATGCGGATGTAGAAAACGGGGTAATTAGCTTAAGGCGAAAGAGAAGGAGGTGTTCTGTAATCGATTCCCTCAATCTTTTGAAATACCTTATAATTTTTACGTTAATTCGTAAATTGTTGTCAATTTATACCGAATAATTCGCTCGCCCATATGTACGAACAGGCAAACAGTGATATTGAACACCTCTGTAACTACAAGAGGATAGCGCTAACATATAGATATCTCTGGATCAACTCGAATAAAATTTTAATAAAGTCAAGGAATAATGAAGAACTGTCTGCATTGGATGAAATAATAATAACAACAACATAGACAATAATTATGCCTTGTAATAGTACAAAAAGCATCATCAATTAAACATGCAACAGTCTTTGTTTATTAGGGTTCGATGAGACCAGCAACGGGTCCCGGGAGGCAATAGAATGAGTGAATAATAATAAGAGAATAAACTCAGGTATAGAAAAAAATTGCAACTGGAGACGGGTGTTGAAAGCAAAGTAATAAACGAATTGTCAGCTATGATGTTAACGGGACAGGTTTTTTTTTTAAAAGCTTAACGAAATAAACATCAGAAAATGCCGTTTAAGTACTGAAAATTTTGGACTGTTTGAGTTAAGAAAATAAACCTTAATGATACAAAGAAAGTTCAAACACCATGAGATTAAAAGGAGTAACCTAGAAAGTGGCCACCCATCCAGATATCAACCACAGACAATGTATCAACTCGACTAACGGAGATGAAGCCTAAAGTTATAATAACTTAACAGTTAAAAATTGAATGATCTATGAGTTACATTTAAAGTAGCAATCATTCATAAGATAATGAATGAATGTCGGTATTATCTTGCTGACGCACTGATGCGATATAAACGCTCATTAGCCTAGCAAAAAGTTAATGTTAGTAACAGATGAAATTATTAATAATTAATGAATTTCGTTCAGAAAGACTTTATGGACAAAAGGTGTCATGAGATATGACAGGAAAGTCCTAAGATGAAACTGTAATAAAGAAACAAAGAGAGATTAATATAATGACCCAAATTGATATAGAAATATATTCCTACCTGCTGTGTCAGAATAATAAAAAATAATGAGAGAAGTGTAAAATCCCCTGTTCGTATACGACGGCTGCACTCATAAAAACACCGATAAAAGAAAAACCTCAAAAGAGAGAGAGAGAGAAGAAGAAGAAGTAAACGAATCCAATCACATTCAAAACATCTGTTTCTGCAGCAACAAGATGTAATGACGAAGCCAGTTACAAAATGATTAAAGAGACGTCCAGTATCTCAGAGCATTCTGGTAGTGTTCATGTTAAGGAAGATGTTGTAAGAGCGAGATAAAATCAGTGAGGCCGTAATGACGGAAGGGTAATGACATCGCCTCAGATCATGTGGCAAGATAAAACGCCCGCTAATAAAGGTATTAAGTAAGAGCCAGTATAGGAGATCGGTGAAAGAGAACGCTTCTAATTATTTGACGAGAATTAGGACTGTAATGAGGTGATGATAAGGTTCTCTGAGTCATAACACTTGCGTTCTTGTTATCGACGGACGGGAATTAATCCTCAGAGGAAGGACAATGAAGTAGGCAATAAAAGAAAAAAAATTACTGACAGATCGAAAAAACGGGCGGTGAGGGTAGGCCTACTAAAGAATGGACAGTGATCAACAACCATAAAATTCTGACTGTTATGTGAACTTAGATTAAAAACACAAGTGATTGAAAGCGCAGCGAAATTCGAAGAAATGTAACAATTACCAGAGCATAGCAAGACAACATCGATATGTGGTGATCCCTTAGACGAAGTGGTGGAACTTGGTGGAACTTCGGAAGTTCAAACTTGGTGGAACTTCAGAAGTTCAAACTTGGTGGAACTTCAGAAGTTCAAACTTGGTGGAACTTCAGAAGCTCAAACTTGGTGGAACTTCAGAAGTTCAAACTTGGTGGAACTTCAGAAGTTCAAACTTGGTGGAACTTCAGAAGCTCAAACTTGGTGGAACTTCAGAAGTTCAAACTTGGTGGAACTTCAGAAGTTCAAACTTGGCGGAACTTCAGAAGTTCAAACTTGGTGGAACTTCAGAAGTTCAAACTTGGTGGAACTTCAGAAGCTCAAACTTGGTGGAACTTCGGAAGCTCAAACTTGGTGGAACTTCAGAAGTTCAAACTTGGTGCAAATGCTTTTTCGTTGAGCGGACTTACTGTACGCACGATTGCTTCGTGGTTTGTTCGTTATTCGTCTGTTATCTTTCTTTGTTATTCACCTTATTTGCTATTTGTCTTACCTGCTTTTCTTTTTTTTACTTCTCTTTCGTAAATTATTGTTAACTTATCGGTTTCCTTTTCTGTACCATAGCTGCTTCCCTGATTGGACGCTCTGGCTTTGCAGCTATAGCTTGTAATAAGGATAATTGATTAATTCATGATTATATTCATCCTATCTTTCCCTTCTTCCTTAGTTTTGACGCCTCGCTGTGACCCACTGCCGCTTGCACCAGACTGATGGATCTATTGCAAGTTCTTTTCAGGTTTGGATGAACCCGTTCCTCATCTTTCCGCTTTTAGCCGGGTTGTATGCTTGAATAAACAGTGCTGTAATGAAATTCTCTGTAAGCGTAAGAAAAATTTAATATAGTGTTTCAAGTTTTCATAATTCAAAATACCAATTATAAGAATCTTTTACTAAAGATCCTTTGAAAGATGAACGTTGAACTGTCTTTTAGGCTTTGAAAAAAAATCAGCACAAATACAATATCCCTGATGAAAATCAATTAACAGTTGTGACATCTTTTCCTCTATTTGTTTAAGTTATACAGAAATGAAATGGAGATTAAAATTTCCTTTTTCATTTAATTATAGATTAGTATGGGAATACAGGGAGAGAGAGCCAAATGTGATTGATTGAAAATTTGATAAAATTTTTTAAAATTACCCAAAGTTCTTGCGATTTTTTCGTGATGTCTTGAATGAAAAGCTACGCCCCAAAGTAAACTGCGTGAATTAGCAAGGATGAGAATGCGAGAAAGCAATACAATGCAGACACCTGTTACTTAAATCCATCTTCTACGGAATAAATCACCTGTATCTGGCAACACTGCACCGACAGTGATTCCAGAAGAGCGCATGCGCAATAAAAACTTGGACGGGATCAAGACGAATCGGTTGTCTTAGGGCTAATGAAGTACAAGGAACGTCTGAAGCTCTTACGCTCTCAATCAATAGCGCAGCTCCTTGGAAAACAAAGGAGTTTCATTTTTCTTGACGCGTTTCGCAGATGAGTTACGGAGGATGAGATGATAGAGGGGAGCAATGTTTAACCTCCTCATACACTCATTTATTTCCTTTTCTTCTTTTTCAATCATCTTTGTACTGGCCATAGGTCTTGTCATTCTGGTCTAGCCGAAAGATGGCGGATTTGCGGTATTTAATCATCTCTCATCTCATATGCAAATTTATTTTTCAAATTTCAGTCAGCTGGATCGAGCCATACATAATCCTATTGGTGTAATCGTATTTTTTCAAGATTTTGGTTGAGCTGTATTGTGGGAGCTTTGTGCAATGGTGTTTCATTCTCTATTCATCAGTTGGAGTACGAATTTTTAACACTGATTCCCCCACTTAGTAGGGGTGGCTAAGTGATTAAAAAAAATTACAGGTTCCTGATGTTGAACTATCTCATGCGGCAATTTGCGTTTTTGTTTTCTTATTCAATTCCCCTTGACGTAACCATAATAATTCTTTTCCTGCTAAAAATATATCCTTTGTTTTGCTTAAAATAGATTCTTTGTTTTTAGTACTTCATTTCGCCACGTTCTACCTTTTGTTACACTGCTATGAATTATATTAATTTCTTGTTGTGTTCTAAACTTTGGCGTTCATAACTTAGAAAATTTGCATTTTTTTTATTTTTATTTTTTTTTTATTTTGTCATATGGCTTGGTAATATAACTGTAATATTTGTTTTTGTTGAAGATGATATATCTTTGCTGAGTTTATTTGTATTATATATAACCTTTTTTCATCTACACAGCGTGTGTGCATAATCCTATATCCTCTGTGAAATAATCCGTAAAGCTGTCGAATAAAATAAATTGTTATGGCCGTTTGTTCGTCTGAGGAGAAATATAAGGAGCTGCAAAAAAATTATAAAAAATTAGGAAAATAGAAAGAATTGACAAGGAATCATTTTGAAAAACGAAATATGAAAACAGAAAAGCCATTTAATTCCTTGATTAATTAAAGCAAAGCTATTTCACCCTCAGAAGCTCGGCCATAATCATCGAGTCGCCAGTTTGCATATATTAATCAGTTAATAAACCACTCCAGTTGGCTATCGTAACCTTGAAGAAAAAGCCTTGCTGCAAAAAAGCCTTGCTACAAGAAAGCCTTGCTACAAAAAGCCTTGCTACAAGATGAACCTATTCAAACTCCGTCCTTAATGGATTTGCAATGGGAACGCTTTAAATGTTTATAAATGACGCATTATCAAGGATGATGACATAGAGATTCTACATAGCATGTTTTTCTTCTTTCCCCTCATTGCTAAATTTCTCAGCTTTTTCTCTCAGTTGGACATCAACACCAGCAGAAAAAGGAAATAAAATAATAATAATATCCGGATCCAGTTCATATTATAGAAGTGCTTCATACATATAATTAGAAATTTAGAGTAAAAACAATATTTAGTTACCCTCGTAGTTACCAAAGTCAGATAGATAAACATAAACTGTAAACAGTTTGACAAATTAGACAGCTTATGCCAGTGAGTGAAGGATGAAGAGAGAGAGAGAGAGAGAGAGAGAGAGAGAGAGAAGAGAAGCGGCAGGGCAGGGGGGGGGGGAGCTCTTCGAGAAGTCTTTTAATCCATACACGCTCTAAGTACAAAACTTGACTGCCCGTTCATCATACTCAAGTTGGCAGGTTCTTCCTGAATTGCGGGATCTCCTCCAATTCCTAGATTTATATCTGGGATGATGATACTCCCTTCAAGTATAATTTCATCGTCTTCGTCTCTGCGCGTGAGTAATAATAATAATAATAATAATAATAATAATAATAATAATAATAAGTAATATGGTGCATTCCCCATTTGTGTTTTCGCTTAGGAAACGTATTCAGAATGTTTTATACCACACTGCAATCGTATTTTAATATTGAAGGGTAGTGTCAGTAATAATAATAATAATAATAATAATAATAATAATAATAATAATAATAATAATTTTAAAAATGACAATTTATCATTATTATTATTATTATTATTATTATTATTATTATTATTATTATTATTATTATTATTATTGACACTACCCTTTAATATTCAAATACGATTGCAGTGTGGTATAAAGCATTCTGAATACGTTTCTTAAGCGAAACCCCAAATGGGGAATGCACCATATAATTTTCATAACGATAAATTGGTAAATCTTCTAGTGCCGTGTGATTCAATGTCAGTTTATCACTGATCGGTTATATCACTGAAGAAATGTCTTTAGAGGCAGCACTGTGATAAGTGATCTCGCTTTCTATTCATCGTATCATTAATCACTGATGTTTATGAGAATTTATTTTGTTATAGATGGCTTTTAAAGGGTATGATAAAAGAAAATAAAAAAGCGAAAAGACGAGACAGGAAAAATATATTATTTATTCGTGAAATTGAAATAACAGTCGAGATTCGGATGTTCTCTCAACTTTTTCATTTCTTTCTCTTTTTTTACAAGCTGCGATCCACAACAGTTGACCAACTATCAGTTACATACCTCACTGCTCAGGCCAACAATGATGTGTTTTATTTTCGGGAAACGCATCCATGGCGTTCACGCCTCGTCCAGTTCGGGGATCGAACGTTAGTCAGGTCCGTCGTACCTAACGCGCTGTCACTTTCGCTGCGAGGCCACACAGAGAGAGAGAGAGAGAGAGAGAGAGAGAGAGGGGGAGGTTGGTGTATGGGGTGGGATCTTATGGCTCAAGTTAAGGTCATCAAAGCCTTCGGACAAACTCCAGAAGGAAAACATTTTCATAAAATGATCAGCCGTAAGTGCCATTGTGGTACGGCTCTCTGGGAATCCGCCAGGGATGAAGAGGCGGACCGCTTCGAGTTGTCTTGCCCACCTCCCCCTCCAACCCCTCCCCGTCCTTTGGTCTCTTCCTCCTCCTCCTCCTGCTCCTCCTCCTCTTGTCACTCGACTTTCCCCCCGTTCAATCCATCACCCTCAGACCGACAGCTTCCTTCCTTCCGCGTAAAGATAGCTCTGTCTAACAACGCCTAATTTTCCAGATAATACTGCTTCAGTCTGTCTGAGTTCTTAACTAAAGAATAACAGAGAGAGAGAGAGAGAGAGAGAGAGAGAGAGAGAGAGAGAGAGAGAGAGAGAGAGAAGGGAGCTGGGAATGATTATCATCAAGGGTTCAATCAATGGTAACGAAAATGTTAAAAAGGAGTAAGGGAATGACAGCGATGATTGATGTGAGAGTGGTTAAGAGGAAAACGTGAAGAAAAAACGGTAATTCCTCGATAGGATTCCGAGGACTTAATAAGAAAGAATAGACGATAACGATGGAAAATAGAAAAAATACAGAGAATCTGTGGTGTCGAAAGAAAAGCATTAATCGTACCGATCGATCACCGGCGTCAAGAACGTACCGCTATTTTTTTTTTTTTTTTTTTTGCACAGTGAAAGTCATTATAATTATAACAGCTGCAGTATCTAACTTGCCACAGAATCATTGTAAGTAGCTGTAGCAGTAGTAGTAGCAGTAGTAGCGGTAGTAAATGCTTGGAAGGGGATATTGATAGCTATGTGACAACTGCACTATCATGGTAAGGGACAAAGATAGCAAAATTCTACATTCTTCAATATCCCTAAAATTTTCAGTTATAAGTAAAGGGAGTAAGTAATTTAGCATTCAGAAGTGAACTAACACCTTATATGAAAATGAATAAACTGATAGGCAAGTAAAGTAAGTAAGTAAGTATAGCTTAGTTTTACCAGACCACTGAGCTGATTAACAGCTCTCCTAGGGCTGGCAGAAGATTACACTTATTTTACGTGGCTAAGAACCATTGGTTACTTAGCAACGGGACCTACAAATTGTGGAATCCGAAACATTATAGCGAGAAATGAATTTCTATCACCAGAAATAAATTCCTCTAACTCTTCATCAGCCGGCGGCGGGAATCGAACTCCGGCCCATCGAAATGACGGTCTGAAGCTCAACCAACTCGGCTAACAAAGGGCTAGAGATATATATATATATATATATATATATATATATATATATATATATATATATATATATATATATATTATATATATATATATATATATATATATATATATATATATATATATATATATATATATATATATATATATATATATATTATATATATATACTGTATATATATATATATATATATATATATATATATATATATATATATATATATATATATATATATATATATATATATATATATATATAGTAATATATTATGAAAACGCTTTTGAGAACATAATGAAAACTTTGACATAATTTCCAGTATACCTCAAGATATATGACTGATTATCTATCCAGATAATTAGGAGAATTATATAAAGTAAACATATAATTACCCACACACAAACACATACACAAACACTGCTTCCAGCCCAGATGCATTACATTACTTCCGATGTATTTTCAAAGTCAATACATTATCAGTGTTTATACATTCTACTATTATGTACTATAGAAAATATATCTATAGGCTATGAAATACAAAACTTCATTAGATAAAAAAGGAAAATCTTAATCAAAATTAAGAATTTGTCCACAACCATTTTGACACCTTATTCTTTTCTCGTACTTGAATAAACCCATCGCCTTATTTCACCCATATTTTACCCCATTTAGAACTAAATATCTCCTTTCCTTTTCTCTCTCTCTTCTACCAAACCCTTTCTCCTAAACCTTTCCCACCAGCCCCTTTTCCTGAATACGACCAAAGGCTTTTATTTATTTATTTTTTTTCTCCAGCAGTTGCGTCTCTGAATGCAGCCGATGTCCTTGATTATCCGTCCAGTCGTGTTTTGAACGCGTCCGAATTAAAGATTTGCTTATAATCCGCAGCCAGCAATGTTTGCGAACGTAAGGAATGAGATTTATGTCTACACCAAGGCGTGCAAGTGTGCCTATCTGAAGGAGTTTTATGTCTCTATCAAAGCATGCTTGTGAAAGCATAAAAAAAAAAAAATCAAGGGTTTGTGAATATCTCCGTCACGCCAAGGACCCCCTAAACGCAAGTGAATCCTAGCCGAACCGTTTCTGTGAACTCGGATGAAGGGCTTGTTTCTGAACGCAGTCAAGTAAAGGGTTTTCCTAATACCTCCAAGTATAGCCGGTTCACTGAACGCGGCAGAACAGATTTAAGTCTTCATCCAGCTGTGTTTATGAACGCGGCTATAAGGAGGTTCATGTCTTCATCCAAGCACGCATTTAAACTTACCGTTCTCATGACCAGGCTCACGTCCCCCATCCAATGGGGTTTCTGAACGCGCCCAAACAAGCAAGCATGATTCAGGGCCTTCAATGGCCCATCATCAAGCCGTTACACATCCATTAGCGCACGGGCAAATTAGCAGCAAAATATACCCTGCTTAATTAAATGACCGCCAGCCTACCTTGCAATTAAGGGGATGCCAAGCCATACATTACAACATAATGAACAGTTTAATTGTTATGTTGCAAGCACACACACACACTGAGGCCGTTTTTTCCTCCCTCGACCTCTTCTCCGCTCTCTGCTGACAAGGGACCTGTTTGTTTTGCCCCCACCCCCGCCTCTCTCTCTCTCTCTCTCTCTCTCTCTCTCTGTTTCTTGGGTAAAACGCACTTACAGTATACTTATCATGTAGTTTTTCACAGTAAGTTTTCGTTTTGGGGTCCCCCCCCCGCCCCCGCCGCCTCCCCCCTCTCTCTCTCTCTCTCTCTCTCTGTTTCTTAGGCAAAACACACTTACACTAAATATATCATCTAGTTTTTCACAGTAAGTTTTCAAATGTTCGCCAGGACATTGTATAGAATCCATGCGTCTCATAATCCAAAAAAAACCTTATTCTTTCCTGTCTGTAGTAACGACTGGGTCATGTCTCTCTCTCTCTCTCTCTCTCTCTCTCTCTCTCTCTCTCTCTCTCTCTCTCTCTCATGCAGAACATACTGGCGGATAGACCTGGTTAGTTTTAGATGTAGATTTTGAAACGTTTACCTCAGTGGTAAACAGAGCACATGGCACATATAAAAAATTCCAATTTAAATTTCTGTCAATCTTGTCGTTCTTTTACTTCTTTTAATTATTTCTACACGCATCAATTTATTCCTGATCATTAAAAGGTAAAAAAAAGACAGAAGATTCAAAGATTATCTGGACAGTCTGGTCCTCCTTGATTACCTACGAAACAAAGAGGTATATGTAAGACATTTATTATATATTATTATTGTTTATGCATTATAGATAATTTTCTTTCATATAGTATGATTTCCCTCGTAGTAAATCTCAGACGTTGCCAGGTAACAAAACCAGCCATTCTGGCAGCTATCATAGTGATTGCTAGTTTGTACGGTCATGAAAAGATAAACAGGATATTTATGAACATTTTATAGATTTGATTTTCATTTTTTAAATTCGAGAAAAAAGAAAGAACTCATTTTCGTTATGTATAACCCGGTAACAAGAAAGCAAAATAACAAGATTCAATTGAAAAATAGTGGGCTTCGTCACGAAAGACGAAATGGATTTTACTTAGCTTGGAAAAATTACCTTTCTCTCTCTCTCTCTCTCTCTCTCTCTCTCTCTCTCTCTCTCTCTCTCTTTCCAGCCCTTTAGCGTTCTATATAGCTGACACAGCCTGCCATATATATCATGTCTTGTTCCAAGGCGCACTCGCTAGCGAGTCCACATCACCCAGCCAATTACGGGGTAGACTCGTTAATTAACCCTTGGCAAGATTGTCCGTAATCACACGGGAGATGAATAACTTTATCTGCTGGTGGTGGCAGAAGGTTTGATCAAGGGAATTCGAGTTGTAACTCAAGACTGGGAGGGAATGCGGAGTATATCCATATTCCAAGTCTTGAAGGCGAATATATGTGACGGATCAAAAGACGAGATAATTGAATATTGAAAGAACGGAAAATAGTTGAGATGACCAGTACTTCAGGAAAGATATGGGCTTGTACTTTTCTTAATAAAGTATATTGGCGGTCAGCTTCAAGGGGTTTATTAAAGCTTTTAGGATGAGCTTTATATCAGGCAAAATGCGAGGTTTATTCGGCTCTAAGTGGATTTCTAAGTGAATTTTCCGAGTTTGAAATGAAAGGTGTGCAATTTTGCGTCATGTGGTATACGGAGAGAGAGAGAGAGAGAGAGAGAGAGAGAGAGAGAGAGAGAGAGAGAGAGAGAGAGAGAGAGAGAGAGCACCAAATCTGAGAGATAGTTTCATAAAATATTTGACCGGGATTTATGAGTGATTATTAAACAGCACATGGTTTATTTCTACTTTTCAGAAACTACTCATTATGCATTTACAATACGAGAGAGAGAGAGAGAGAGAGAGAGAGAGAGAGAGAGAGAGAGAGAGAGAGAGAGAGAGAGAGAGAGAGAGAGAACTACTCATTATGCATTTACAATATGAGAGAGAGAGAGAGAGAGAAAGAGAGAGAGAGAGAGACGTGGTGTGGTGTGGTATGGGTCTAAAAAAAAGAAAAAAAAAATAATACCAATTAAAGTCTCTACCTTTTTCTATTAATCTAGTCTCCTTGCTTGTGTTTATAGGAGGTCAGACTAACATAAAGGGATGAGAATCTATAGATAAAGGAACTCAAAGGTAGGAGTTTGTTTTATAGAGGGCCATGAACCTTCATATAGCAGTGTGTTCACTTGATATACATAAACACAAATTTAAGTTTATATATATATATATATATATATATATATATATATATATATATATATATATATATATATATATATATATATATATATATATATATATATATATATATATATATATATATATATATATATATATATATATATATATATATATATATATATATATATATAATATATTAACTTTATCACATACACAATTGTTCTGTGCATTAGTACAATTACTGATAGGACCTGATCCAAACTGGATGGTATCCAGTAGAGATATTTATTTTTATGTGAATATATCCACTAGACACCATCCAGTTTTGAATGAGTTCCTGCTGGTAATCATATATAAATATATATATATATATATATATATATATATATATATATATATATATATATATATATATATATATATATATATATATATATATATATATATATATATATATATATATATATATATATATATACATATATATATAAGCAATTTCTGAAGATGCAGCCGAGAGGTCGACTAGAAAAAGTAAATGGATAGAATCTTGAATATTTTTTTCCTTATTTCTGAGAAGCCTACCTGAAGAGAAATAGAACAAGTGTATATAGACTAATTCAAAGACTTGATAAAAACATAGTGTCAGCAAACGATGCCATTAACTTTAATAGAAATGCACACACACACACACACATTAACACACACATATATATATATATATATATATATATATATATATATATATATATATATATATAAATATATATATATATATATATATATATACAAAGTATTTACAGTGACCTGTTTCAACGTTCGTTTCACTGAATGAGATAATCATTTAGATAAAAAAAATTAGTTAATGTTCGACATAAAGAGACAATCTTTTATGATGGAAAACATAAGAAAATTCTCTATCAATTACACTTAATTCTCATGTTCCATGTTTCTTGCATAAATTCATTTGCTCATTAATTTACTTTTCTTAAACAGTAAAGCAATCGTAATTCAGGGTCCAGCTTTTGATCTTTGTGGGGTAATAACGAAAAAATATTTTTGAAGTAAAATAGTTAATTTAACTGTTACACTGTTATGTTGTCGTGTACATAGATACCTGAGAGGAACCTCGAGTTTGCAGATTTGTAAAAATTTTAATGGTGGCACGGTCGTTTACTAAATACACGGTAAATATATACCAACCGCACACCAACATACACAAACACACACACACACACACACACTCTCTCTCTCTCTCTTTCTCCCTTTGTATATATATATATATATATATATATATATATATATATATATATATATATATATATATATATATATATATACATATATATATATATATATATATATATATATATATATATATATATATATATATATATATATATATATATATATATATATATATATAATATGTGTGTGTGTATGTATGTATATTAAACTACCAATAACAAAGTTCTCTTATTGAGGGCCAACCTTTTTCTCGACGCAGTATCTACACCGTTTACTGCTCAGTAATGGTTTACACGTGTCAGCGAACACTGCTTCTGCTAAATTAGATTTTGGTCATTGCTTTCTCTATGAAAGTCTTTACTATTATCTAGAAAAACATACCTGTTATGACTGGGAATATATACGTGCTGAAACACAACTGTTAATGTGCAAGCACAGAAAGCAGATGCAACGGGAAAAATATGCTGCAGAAAATAGCTGAAGCAATAATAATAATAATAATAATAATAATAATAATAATAATAATAATAATAATAATAATAATAATAGAGCGATGCTAATAATAGTTTCAAATGAGTTATGCAGAAACTTGGCGTAGACATCTTAGTTCTTTACAGAAGACTTATACACGTCTGCAATCTTACACACACACACACACACACACACACACACACACACACACACACACACACACACATATATATATATATATATATATATATATATATATATATATATATATATATATATATATATATATATATATATATATATATATATATATACACGTGTGTGTGCGTGTCAGTATATGTATATGTTTATGTATAGCCTATAAACAAACTTTTATATACATATACATATATATACGTGTGTGTGCGTGTAAGTATATGTATATGTATATGTATAGCCTATAAAACATTTATATTTGACAATTTAGGTATGCTAAAAGGATATCATTTATTGAAAATATGATTTAAAGATCTCGATTTTCAAGCTTTCAAGAGGTTTCCATTTCTCTGTGATAGAAAATTCCTAAACGGCTGTATTCCTACAACAACAAAAATTTTACTCTGATACAACAGACTTGTAAGAGCCATGGACACTTTCTGGTGGGCTGCACCTAATATGTTTGTTATGGGTTCGGTCTTTAACTGTAATTTTAAAATCCTTGTGTGAGGAAGTTTCTGCATTTAAATGTATCTTACTTAAACTTATTCCTAAACCTTGAAGGTAGAAAGGTTACCTTTTTTTCATGTTATTTTCGGTTATGTCTTTTTTTTAGAAATGGTAGAGAATTATGAACACTATTATTCTATAAAGTTAATATTTTTAAGAAACTGAGTCTCATGTCTAATGTATATTTATAATTAGTTTATCACTCTATCATAATAAAAGATAAAATACTGAATGTACGATTGCTCGTGTAATTTTTAGGCAGGTAAAATCTGCATAAAGTTGTTCATACTAAGAAGATAAATACACAAGCCGCGCGCACTCACACACACACACACACAGTATACACATGTGTGTGTATATATATATATATATAATTTATATATATATATATATATATATATATATATATATATATATATATATATATATATATATATATATATATATAATATACCGCCACTCAGTAACACACATACCTCTTTTAGCAAGTCTTTTAACAACTCTAAAGCTTCACAAAGGAAGAAATGAACAGAATTCACCTCGCTCCCTCATTGTCAGCTGAAGGTATTGAAAGGAACGATGTAATGTAATTGTGGAGTAATACAATTGCGGCTAAAATTGATTACGTTAAAGCTTGATTCATTTCCCGAGGTGGCAACTGCCTCTCCCCAGTGTTGCCATATGAGGTGCCTGCTGGAACGGTCTCGCCGTTCGGTGCTGGAACAGACACGGCTTTTTCTCAGCTGCCAAGATGTATGTCGCTTGAAATGTCCAGTTCGTAACGCGATAAGCGTCGATTCGTAATAAAACCAAGCCCCTCAAATGGTTTAACGGTAAACCGTCTTGTTTCCTGTTATAAGACGAGACGCGATAACTGTCGAACTAGCATCTGTAAGGATTCGTTGTCAGTCGCTCCAGATACAAAAGCTCTTCTTCAGCAGGAGAAAACCAGAATGATTTCGAATCATTAGAAACCACATTTCACACTGGGACTCCTCTCACACTTGGTCCTGTCGCCGCTTAAAATCACTTACCAAAGAGAGAGAGAGAGAGAGAGAGAGAGAGAGAGAGACTCTGTCTTGAACATGTGTTATCCCTATCCATCTTTTGAATGCCTGGCAAGCATTCCAGCCCTGTTAATAATCCAGCGTTAGAATAAACATGCTCTCTAAGCCGCGATGCTTGCGAACGGGGAAACTTAAGCCGGCGCCATGGTGAATCTGACACAGCCATTGGATATAAGAGACCCCACCAGCTTTCTCATAATTCGCTGCCTGTTATAACAATACCGGGTCTGTTTGTATTCCATTACGAGGCCCCACCCCTCGAGGGTGCGGCTTTTATTCCGACTCCGCCCCTCTCGTTCGTTCTGGCGTTGGCCGCGAGAGGACGCTAGTTGGCGAGAATTTTTTGTTTTTGTGCCAGACGTTACGATTCTTCATTCTCCCGCCCTATTTACGGCCCTTGCAAATTTCACGACGCTGGAAATCAGTTCCAATACGTAGAAATAACGATCAGGCAGGTATTACCAGCGATACTCGGTCGATTCATGCCATTTTATCGGGTCTAATGTCAAGATAACGCATTCATTTAATTGGGTGGGCGGGATCGCTCCAAAGTTAACGTCGCCGGAGCCAATGGGCGGCCAGATTTGCACCTGGGGTGAAACAGAGTAGCCAATGAGGGCGCCGTTCCCCACCACATGGCGATCGGTGCGACACGAGAGAAGCCTCGTGTGTTGATCATGTAGTCAACATCGTGTAAGTGTCAACATTGCTATCTGGGCCTTCCTGTTCGCCCCCCTTCTAACGCGTCGATGGGAACTTCTGAGGCCAGCAAAGCGTGTGATCGAGGGGCCTCTCGGTGTTACAGTTATATATGGACCAGAAAAGAAGGCCAGGCGAGTGTTGCTTGAAGAGGGAAGAGGGAAGGAGGAGGAGGAAGAAGAAGAGGCAGGGAGGAAAGGAAAAAAAGGGGAAGAAGTGTCCGTAGGAATAGTTGGTGGTGGTGGTGGTATCCTCTCTCGGGGGTGGCTAGTGAACGAAAAGCGCTCGAGTAGTGATGACGGTGTACTGCATCTGGCGTCGTGGCATCTCGCAATGGTCATGATTCCCACGCCGTCAGCCGTCCTACACACGCCCTCCCGCCCGAAGTTGGGTTTCTCTATAGACAGCATCGTCGGGCGGGGCAGTGTCGACTCACGTGGGTCTCCGCCGCCTCCTTCCCCAGGCTCCCCCAGGGGCAGCCCGAGAGCCAAGAGCCCGATCGAATCGGTGCACGACCTGCAGAAAACCCACGTCCGTGTCCCGGAGCCCATACACCCCTTCGTGCCTACGTCAGTACCTACGTCCGTGCCTGCGTCGTTAGCGCATCACCCTCTCACGGCGCCGCATTTGCATTCCATACCCGGGCTTCATGTGCCCCATGCCCTTAATCTCGCGGCCCTGCTGCCGCCAGGAGGCACCCATGGGATACCATCGGCCGTGCCCCCCGTGTTGTTGGGCCAGATGTCACACCTGGGGACGCCCTTACCGCCGGCGCCCGGACCCAGAGAGTTCCCGCTTTACCCGTGGCTCCTGTCCAGGCATGGCCGACTCTTCGCGCCCAGATTTCCAGGTGAGATTTGGCGTTTTCCATTTTGTAGGTGCGCTAAGAAAACTCAATTTTTTTCGACAGTCACAGAAAATATATTGTCAGTAATTCAGAGAGAAACAAAACCGAATGCGAAGTGAATAAATAAAAATCGGAGAGCGGTTGTGAAGTGATATGCCCGGCTCACACCAAACCCCCAAACAACGACCAATAATCTCTTAAATCCGGGATCTTTCGATTTTGGCCCTCCCAGCGACCCCCTACCCCCAAATCCCAACCTCCACAGCCCGCTATGGGAAATCCCCCACTGCTCCCCCTTCCCCCTCCCCACTTTCCCCATCTGTCATAGCGGGGTCCTACATCTGTTTGCAAGCTCAACCGGGTGTGAGTTTGGAAATTAAAACTGGGAGTGATATTTAACTCCTAAATGATATAGAAATGGGTAAGGAAATTAATAGATAGATTATCATAAAGCTATGTAAGCACTTAAGACTATGGTAATACTTTTTTAAAAATAATTAGACAGAAAATTATAGCTAGAGGTAACATTGTTTTGGATAGCAAATATATTCATGTGCTTTTTGGGTGGGGGAAGTAAATTCCTCGAGAAATACAAAAGATTAACGCTCAATAAATTAGAATGAAGTTTTCTGGATTTTTTTTTTTTTTTGCCTGATAAGTATTCATAAGGTTAAGCTGATAACCTTGGTGCTGTAATATTAATTATTTTTTTCCAGTTTCGTTATTATCGTTATTTCCTTTAGCACTGTGAAACTAGCTACGTAAATTTTTGACAAGCCCGTGAGTAAATTTCCAATATTATTAAAACCGATAGCTGCTACTGTCATCAACCTTGTTTCTGCCATAGATTTCAAAACATGAACTTAACTTGACGGATATAATGGGAAAACGAAAAATTCGATTTTGCAGCTTGGTGTCCTCATATCAATTGTTTTTTTAATAATTTTCTACCTGACCACTTGCTTTTAGGCAGGTAATTTTCATGAACTACCTGTTTTTATTCTCCTTTTTTTTTAATGTTTCAACCACTAAGACAGGAATCTGTCTCTGTGCTGGGAACAACTGCTTATCTAATCTTTAAAGAAAACTTTTAAAGAAAATCCATGTGAAACTTGGGCATTTATTTGCAAAGCGAAATCATTCTCTGTTGGCATTACGGGTCTCATTGTGACCCATTTCTAATCGTACGAGAATTCTAAATCCTGTTGGAAATTCATAACCTGATGATATAGGATGAGGATGCAATCCCAACGGATGATCTCGGAAGCTTTAGTCATAGATAAAGGATGCCGTTGTGACACAAAATGATAAATCCACTCTCTTTTCCGTAATATATCAGATTATGAAGACACCGTGGTCGTCTTATCCAGCTGAATAACAACGTGTCACAAAAAAGCTGTGAGATGCTGTGGTCATATTTCACCTAGGTTCCGGTCTACCTTCCCCACTCCACCTAACTGGGTACCAGTGTCTGCTGGGGTCAAGAAATGACCACGGGTCTAGCAACCTCATCCTTAAAGACTTGCTGATAAACCGGAAGGTTGTTCCTCTCTGACGCTACCCCCTCCAGACGGGTAAAATGACATGTGGTAATCTGAAATATCTTTACACTTTATTTCAACTCTGGGTTTTATGTAAAATAGAACGTGTAGATATGATGACAAACACTTCAAAAATACCAGTGAGGAAAAAAAGAAGTTTTGAACAGATACACTCATAATAATAATAATAATAATAATAATAATAATAATAATAATAATAATAATAATAATAATAATAATAATAATAATAATAATCGTGACAAATATATGTAGTATTCATGTAAGGTGGTAGCGATGTGTTAGGCCAACGTTAATGACTAGTACTCAAAGCAGCACAAAAATAAGATATGTTGTTTCTTTACTGGATATTAATGATCACCAACATGATGGCAAAACAACGGATCCACTAGCATGACGGCATTAAAGGGAAAGACTAATTCGTGTCTTTAAATAAAGCAATTCGAAACTCTTGAAGAAAATTTAGTAATTGCGTTTCATCTGTTGCCGATTTTTGTCGCCCCAAAAATATTTGAAAAAGAGAGAGATAATTTCCATGAAAATTACATAAACATATTCATCTTTCAATGCATCATGGGTTTCCTTTTTTTATTTTAAATGTCTTCAAATAATTTCCTTAGCTACTAATATTTTCATTTGAAGGCTATAAAACAATTGTGCTAAGTCGTCATTGATGGGTAAAAATGCTTTCAGAAAATCTACGCGTCGAGCAATAGCACCAGTAATAATAATAATAATAATAATAATAATAATAATAATAATAATAATAATAATAATAATAATAATAATAATAATAATAATAATAATAATATTGTAGTAGCCAGTTTTATTATCATACTGTAAATATCATTCACTGTCATTTTTAGAAAGATTCTTAAATTAGAAATTTGTCTTACTTCCCATTCAGCTGTTCGGATTGTGTGCTTGACTGATATCAGATTTTTTTTTTTTTACTGAATCGCGCCTGAGGATGAAATGTCCAAACTTAGGTTAGTCGCTTAGTGACAGGTAAATGACATTGGGTACAATTTGCGTTTTCAAGTTTAATTCTGCATTATAATTAACAGAGGGTGATTGCCGTGAATTTGCTGTCTTTCATAGCAAAATTATTATTATTATTATTATTATTATTATTATTATTATTATTATTATTATTATTATTATTTTGTTGTACAACTCTTGATATCTTTTGAAAGCAATGCAGTTACAGGACTCTCATTATTATTATTATTATTATTATTATTATTATTATTATTATTATTATTATTATTATTATTATTATTATTTTAATGTAATTCTCACTTCAGGTATAGATGTAATGAGAAATCGGATGTGGTAAGGCAAAAGAAATATTTTTAATTTTCACACATTTCATATATCTAATCTTGCTTTCACGTGAATCGTTTGATAATACCCACAGGTAAACTTCAACCTTCGGTAGTGAAGGATGATTTGAAAACTATTTTTACTCAATAGTGACGTCTATTAACTGTTTTCTTCATAATAATCGTCAGTCAAAATCCTTCCACAATTTTGCTTTGGGTCATCATTTATCCAAATAGGATTGATTCCCTTTTTTTTAAATATTACTTTAATATTATCGAAATGAAGCAGGAAAGAACCAGAGAGAATTATATTATTTGTTAAAAAGTCAGGTCATTTTGCGTTATTTTTCCTACCTTAAGTCTATTTGTTTAAGTGAACATTCTAAGATATTTCGCTAAGAAGCGAACAGAGACATTTATACATGGTTTTATATAATATTAAACTTATAAAATATAAGCAAATAAGTTATAGATTTGCAATTTTAGATATTCACGACTGCAGTCTGTATGATATACTTCATTGTATTATTCGCACAATCCGACACACACGTATATAAATAAACAAATATGTATATGTATATGTATATATATATATATATATATATATATATATATATATATATATATATATATATATATATATATATATATATATATATATATATATATATATATATATATATATATATATATATATATATATATATATATATATATATATATATATATATATATATATCGACATACGACAGTAAAGGATTCTTCTCCTTTACTTTTGCCTTCCAAAACGTCCTACACGACTGCCGACACCCGATTCTCCATCGCCCAAGCAATAGTTTCAGCCGGTACCGCCCTGTCCGCCCCATCCGCTCCCATGCCACTCCATCCTCCCGCCCAGCGTGGGCGCATGTGTGGAATTCTTACCTCCAAAATCCTTCTCGTGGGATATATTAAAATGTTTGCCCTATCGGTTTCGTAGACGAATAGACTGAGTGCGTGTGGAATATCGTACGCCATTTAGCAGGATTATGATCGACCGACCCCAGATAAAGCGATGTTTTTCATATTGAAAGGATTTTTCGCTCTTAGTAATGTCACTAGATGTTATCGGAATACTCGGTTGAATGCCGCTTTTAATTGCTACTTTGCATATCGTATTTATGTATTTATAACTTTAGCTGATTCGTTTTTCTTTTTATTTTTTTGTCTCGAAAAATATTTTTTATATATATATTTCATAATGTTCATTTGAAGACTATTAATGAACTGAAAGTGCTTGATTAGTATGTTAGGCGAAAGCTGCGGCCTTTTATTATTAATATTATCTCAGCAAAATGTCAAGACATTAGAACAGAATTAATATTGTTTTTGTTGGTGTCGAAAATTTTCAAAATAACTTTACCTTTATGATGTAGCAGTCAGTATGAACACTGCTCTTGGATATTTTTAAATTGTATATCTTTAGGAATTGCTTTTTAATATTCCAGTAATTCTCCATATTCAGCGCCTTATCCTTCAGCATTCTTGTTCGTTCTGTTTATATATCCACTTTTCTTCTCCAATTTATATTTTCCAATTTTTTATTCTGTATTTGACAGAAAACTTTTCCTTGCTTTCATACCCATTTTTCTAAATCCCTTTTCGAGAATATCTTACTTTTTTCCTTACTCATTCTCAAATGATATCTCTTAGATATCCCCCTTCCATTTGCAACCAAATCTCTGTCCTTCTGAACTGGATTATTTTTTTTTTTTTAGGTTTCTCCTTTGTTTTTCAATCAACCAAGCAATTTTATTTAGTTGTCAGCAAATGTACTATCCGTAATTTCTCTGTCATTTTCTCTCATTACTTTCTGATTCCGTTCTGCTTCTACCCTCTGTTATTGTCGTATGAAGGCCCCTACATTTTCCATGTTTGTAATGTTTATTTCAATTACCGTTTTCGTCTCATGTAGCCTGTCTCCCTTTTTCCTTGCTATACATATGGGTATAGAGATAGATACGTATGTAAGTATTTTCCTTGATCTAGGTAAATAGTTGGAGGGTAGAAATTCTTCGGTTTATTCATGATCAGTCCATGTCAAAGTACTGCAAACGATCCTGTCAACTTAAGTAACTCTTTTCATCATTTCTTTTAATATATATCTGCAGTTCCTGTCCCCCTCTTAACACACACACACACACACACACACACATATATATATATATATATATATATATATATATATATATATATATGTGTGTGTGTGTGTATTTATATATATATGTATATAAATGTACTGTATATATATATATATATATATATATATATATATATATATATATATATATATATATATATATATGTATATATATATATATATATATATATATATATATATATATATATATATATATATATATAGAGAGAGAGAGAGAGAGAGAGAGAGAGAGAGGAGAGAGAGATTAAAGACTAGAAGAGAGAGAGAATATAAAAGACTAGAACTTAAAAGACTAGCAATATAAAAGACAATTACCCGTCGAATTTAAACTCACCAGACTTCCCAAAAGCTGCACAATACTCATCATTGTAATCGTAATAACAATTGTCATTCACATCAGAGTATCTATTTCATTAATGCGAGATATCATCAGCGCTGAAGGCTCTTTTATCAGCTGTTTCGAGCAAATTTGAAATCAGCTTTGCCTGCTGGAGAGTACGGGATTATTTAATGTTTCAGATTGATTCAATGTTCGAGTAAACTAGGTAGTAAGTGATCTTCATACAACTGACTTTTTTTTTGGCGAAGTGCCTTGGTAGCATTTTTGTTTTGTTATTAGAACTAAAAACATGTGTGAATGTATATACATATATATAAATATATATGTATATATTTACATACATATTTATATATATATATATGTATGTATATATATATATATATATATATTATATATATATATATATATATATATATATATATATATATATATATATATATATATATATATATATATATATATATATATATATATATATATATATTAGATCATTCTTGGATTATATGAAAGCTCTGTAAACGGACTATATAGCGTCGGAATTTCTATTCCAGGAGAACATACATTTCTGAAGTTCTTGTGGATACCCAAAGAAACGCAGGGAAACTCCCTGTTTGCAACCGTTATTCAGGACGTCCTCTATAACAAATTAACAACAAATATGTGTTTATGCCCAACGAGCGTTGCTTGGAATCCCTTTAATGAATGCTAGCAGATGCATACAATTGTATTTTGTGAAAGTCTCAATAAAGCTTGGTATTGCGTAGGAAAAAATAATCAGTGTTTGCGTTTCGTGAAGTATTCGATAATGATGCTAAGATTCTATTGACACAGATCTGAGATTATTTGGAACAGTGATTAGCCGGTGTTCGGGCGGAATCTTGCTTGTACTAAGTAATGGTTATAGTGAATCTGTTCTTAAAGCGTGTTATATAAACAATATATTGTTCAAGTCTAATTACGGTGTTAGGAACATTTTCAAAGCATATGAATCAAATTATTCGGTAATCAGAAATTTCCACGAATTCCCAAGATTCATACACGGCGAATCTCCCTCTCTCAGTCACAAAATAAAAAAAATTAAAAAATCACCCCCCATTTAATCCCAGTCGAACGCAACCCTCCGGATGTGAGCAGTGATCCCAAAGCATATGAATCAAATTATTCGGTAATCAGAAATTTCCACGATTTCCCAAGATTCATACACGGCGAATCTCCCTCTCTCAGTCACCAAAAAAAAAAAAAAATCACCCCCCCCCATTTAATCCCAGTCGAACGCAACCCTCCGGATGTGAGCAGTGATCAAAGGTGATCCCTGCATTTGCTACGTAACACAAAAACCCCTGATCTTCACTAACACTCTGGCAGAACCCTGCTGACGCTTGATGATAGTGCACCCGGAGCGGAGGAAATTCTCTTATAAATCATGGATTGGGGGACCAAAAGTGTGATTGCATTTCTCGGGTGTCTCCCATGCATTGGTAGGAAGCATGGCCATCCATTGGCCTGCGATAGCATCGTCATTAAGTGTCTGAACGCTGGCGTAATTGCGGCAAGTATATGCTGTGTGTCTCCCGGAGGTGTTAGAAGCACCCGCGGTCGATGAGGATGTAGGAACCGTGTCATCAGCATCGCACAGGTTATTAAGTGTAACCCCAATTACCTGGCAACCAATCGAGAGAGGTGCAAGGGTGATTATCAAGGTCAGCCGGGACAAAATGAATGTAGAAAAAAAGATGCTGAGGTGGGAACGGGAAATGTCATTCTGTGTCACATAAAGTAGGAATTAGAAACAAATAGATGAAAGCGGACGAGTCATTAAAGAACGACGACAGTTTGAACAGGGTTGTTTGAATAAGTGGATAATCTTAAGAGGCTATATATATATATATATATATATATATATATATATATATATATATATATATATATATATATATATATATATACTGTATATGTGCGTGTGTTTTGTAAGTATGTATACAAGCACAGTTTCAAAGTGTAGCAAGCCAACGTTTGCTTACGCGACAGCCTGTACTGAATGGTAATTGAAACTAACGAGTTAGTCATTACACCTTTTTACCTTCCAAATATGGAATTCTCTTATCCCCTTTCGTGTTTGCTAATTCCTATAATCTGCCTTTGCTTAATTAAAGCCAAGGTTCTTACT
>NC_089784.1:4045503-4058003 GCF_040412425.1 Macrobrachium rosenbergii | reverse complement strand
TCATTTTTTCTTCTCCTGCGCTAGACGGCAGACGGAAACAGTCGCCATTTTGTAACGACTGTCCACAAGGGATGGATTAAACAGTGGTAGAGTTCGATAGTCGAGGTCTCTTTTACGATAATTCTGCCACTATTTTGATTTTTTTTTAGATGTGGAGAAGGCTGAAAAGAGGGTTTGACGCAACGACCGTCTATAGCGCGGATATTAAATATAAATACACATTATATATATATATATATATATATATATATATATATATATATATATATATATATATATATATATATATATATATATATATATATATATATATATATATATATTAAAAAGGGTATGGCGTTAGTGACCTCATTTCCAACGAACGGCTGAAAAACAGGGTATATATATATATATATATATATATATATATATATATATATATATATATATATATATATATATATATATATATATATATATATGTGTGTGTGTGTGTGTGTGTGTGTGTGTATATATATATATACAGTGTATCTTTTGATTGAAATTAACTGTATGATTATAATTTCAAAATAAAAAAATATAAATTACATTACAAATTTAGGTTTGCTCTATCAGTAAGATCACGCCATCTTCCGCTGTAAGCATTAATTGCTAAGGAACTTATAGAATCGAGGGAAGAATTTTTTTTCCCTCGGTGTCACGAAAATGGGCTAAAATCAAATTGATCTGCGTTGAAAAATCGACCCTTGTTTCAAACAACTGTCTGTTCCTTCTTTGAAAAGCTGGGTGATGCTCAAACTGATATCTGAACTTTGAAAAGTTATCGGGTCTCATTTCATGTTAATCGATTTCGCTTCTTTAAAAAGTTAACCATATCATTATGATTACGTTTTCCGATTCTCTTCAGTTTCATCTATTTCAAACTTCTTAAGAAAGTCGCTGCTCTTTTTAATCTTAACTCGTCCTGCTTCTAAAAAAAAATTGAGGGCAATAAATACCGCTTTCATCATTTCTGGGAGTCTTCTTAAAATTTCTGCTGCTTTTAGCAATTGGGGCCTGTCAGGTATCTACAGGTAAGGCATATTTCTTAAATACCTATGAACCAGGTACTTGAGAGACCTAAACTCGTATTCTTGTTTAGTATAGATAAAATATCTGTTCTTACTGTAGATAGATCATGGGCCTTAACATTTATTTGTTCATCTCTACTTTTGCCTAAGGTAAATATATGCAGATAAAGCACTTGACTTCAAGGTAAATAGTATACTTTAATGGCAAAAGTTAGCAGCAGCTTTGCTACTAAGATTTCTAGAAATCTTTAGCTTTGCTATTTGTTATAATAGGCACATTTTATATAAAGCATTTAACAGTGTATTCACACCAAGTTCCCAAGGAAATGCCTTTGGTTGTATATGCTGGTTAAGGGGCCATTTTGTTGCTCAGAATAGTATGTACCACAAGGGATTTAACACTAAGTGCATCTTAGGAACGTTAATTTCTAGTGATATTTCAATAGAAGGTCTGATTTTATAGTTTTTTTTTCTGTGGTAATCAACGCCATAATGACAATAATGGTAACAGGATTATTATTATCATAATATTAGTAGCCTATCTTGTTGGTAAATCTATTTTTCACTTACAATTATTATTTTGTTGTCATTATATTATTTCGATAGATTTTCATTTATTATATATATTAAGTTCTGACTAACAGCGCGCCTTATCCACTGAGATCGAAGACCCCAAACTCAATCCTATAATGTAATCAATACGATTAGCAAACAAGCGAAGAACTGGAATGAGCGAAACGGCACTTAGAAAATAAGCACCTTAAAATGTGACATTAAATCTAATTCCACAGAAATTCGTATCCGAATCAACAACCGCGGACGCCATTATCCCCTTAAGTATCTGCAGGCAGTAAATGTTACACTCTGGAACCCATTGGAAAATGATTAAAGGTCCTTGCACGACGGTGTAAGTGCCCTTTGTGATTGGCATCGTGCCAATTGGGATCAATTTCCAGGGCGTCCGGAATCGTCCATGAAGGCCTGGAACGGCTCCCTTGGGAGCTTCACTCATCACGTAATGCTCCAGGGCTGTTTGGTTTCTCCCTCCTCCATTCGACGAGTCTCTGAATCATTCAGTCGAGGGTGAAATCAAAGTTTAAGCACTGCTAGGGCTTTAATAAGGGCTTCCGTATCGATTAGTTTTATGGGAATTGTGACGCAGATGTATTGAGGTCCGCTGCTAAGTTATTTGGTTAGGGTCCCTTCGGGACTCCGGTACATTTCTAAGCCGCCCGAGTATGCGTAATATGAGGAAGGCTTAACGGGGATACTAAAAGCAGATACGTGTATTGGTTATGTTGGGAATTTGGATATTCTAGAGCAAAGTACAGTACACCTAGGTGATATCGTATGACGGTTGTAGTGCCAATGATATTTCTAGCGCGCAGAGAGAGAGAGAGAGAGAGAGAGAGAGAGAGAGAGAGAGAGAGAGAGAAGAAGAGGAAGAAGAAGAAGAAGAAGAAGGCGAAGGCACGGATACAGAACAAGAGAACTGGTTCTATTCGAAATTCCATGCTTTTTATTTTATCAAAGTTTCACTACGTTAGATTATCTAAGAATCATCGATTCATTAGTGAAAAAATGGGCACACAATCATAACTTTTGTTTAACAACTAGAAATAACCAGCAGTCGCAAAGAAATTGGTCTTAATATGGATAACAACATGATCCGTTTCTAAATCATAGTTATCCAGTGACTGAACTTTTTTTTTTATACGTTATTTTTACTTAAAGGAACAAATAAATGAATACTGTCAGTTCTTGGTTAATTCGAACTAAAAATTGAGACACATGATTTGGTATTGATCAGATTTCTCAGTGAATATTACTTTTCATAAATTGGATTGTGTTTTGTTCCCGCTCAATGGAATGGGTAGATTATATAAGGATTTAATTAATGACAAAATTTACAATGCTACTTTCGAATGTTACTTAACAAAATACAGACTCTAGCTTAATACTAATAACAAAATACAAATTCTAGCTTAATATTAATCCGTTTCTTTTAAGGAGAGCGTTTATCTGACTAGTATTGCAAATCCTAAATATTAGATCATTCTAAATTTTTAGAAGTATCGAGACGGGATTATATATCCTCTACATCCTTGATAGTGAGATATCCAAGTCCTGATAATCATATCAAGAAAAGATTAATAGCAAACAATTGAAAGACAGTTTTTTTTTTTTTAGAATTTCAGTTTGATTTTGGCAATAATGAGTGACTTTCTACACAGAAAAAAAGTCTTCGCAGAAGTCTCTTAAGTTTGATCTAGTCAAGGACAAATCGACTGCAAGGACCCAGCCGATTTATATAATCAGTTAAATAGTTGGGAAATTGTAAATGCAGACGAACTTGTAATTGTCAGTTCGTGTTGGCGTGGGTTGTATGTTTAACCTTTATTTTAGGACAAAACTCGAGGCTAAACTTTGATACATAATTGCCTGTCTTTTAGCCCAACTTGGACTTTAGACATTCTCATTATCTGCTCAAACAAGGGTCAAAACGTTTTCTCAGACGTAGGACTTAGCTTCAAGGACTTTCGAACCACTGGAGGGAAACAAGTCCCTTCAATTTCCACATCACATTGAAAACTTCGCTCCGTGCCTGGGCTTAAAATCAATTTGAAAACTACGTAACCCATAGGTATATATTTTGTTTTCAGTGACGTATACGCAACAAAATAAAAATATTTTTTGCGTAAAAAATGAAATCTCAATACTTTTTCGGTGACTGAGATTTCATGTTGAGTTTAACGTCATGTGAGATCACTGTTAAATAAGGGAGATAAATTAGTTATACGGAATATTATAATCTAGAGAACAATAATCAAGTAGCAGATGGGTATTAGAAAATAAATGCCTCTTAATTCTGTCATTTAAATGATTTACGGCACTGTTAACAGCGAACTCAAAAACAGCCGTTAGGTTACATAATCCTTTAACGTTTGACCAGTTTATTAAACGTTCGCGAGTGTTTCATTTCTGTTTGAATATTAATGGTGAATAATATCTCATCCTCTTTCTCCCATGTGGAAGAAACTTAGGCCACAAAATTACTAAAGATTTCAAGATGAAATCATTAATGCTGATATCAGCTGGTATTTTCCAGTGTGTAATTTCGGTATCAGTAAGTTCACAGCCTAATATATAATCCGACAGGTGTATTATATTTTATAAACAGGGTGTATGAGGGTGGGATTTATTTTTTTTTGCGCGTTTCCAACTTTAAATATTCTGTATGTATTAAACTAACTTTCAATACACTGAATTTATAGAATTCGTGTAAAAATAAACTTTGAAAGTGTAATGCGACTGTGAAACTTATTTCATGAATGTGGTAAATAATTTCACTGTTTTTATTACATTTATCATCGTAATTTGTTGTTTCATGATCGGATATACCAGTCAGATGAAATATGCAAAAGAGATGTTAGGGACTTTGGTAAAGAGTATGTCACTTCAAAAGCACTCTCTCTCTCTCTCTCTCTCTCTCTCTCTCTCTCTCTCTCTCTCTCTCTCTCTCTCTCTCTCTTCAGAATCCTTCAGAATCCTCACGAGAATGAAAAGCAATTTTCGTAAACACTTACGTCAAAGATCATCTTTGTCCACTCCGCAAACAAGAATATTTTCCATCGAGATCAAAATATTGATTAAAATAAAAGGAAATAAAACAAGAATGTGATGTCCTTACGGGCTCATTGCTATTCCTCCTCTTTATTTAGGAAGTTATTAGAGTTGGAATGACAGAGAGGCCCTGCTTATAACCGCCCCCCACCCCGCAGCAACCTCCTCCTCCCACACTACCTGGTCGGTTTCGTTCTCATCACGTGTGCCTAAATGCCAGTCAATTGTTTATTAGCAGACGGTCAACATTTACTTAGTTTCGCCGTCCATGTTGCCAATTATCTTAAAAGAGATGACCAGAAGTCGTTTTGGGTTTCACTCTCGCCCATTTTCCGTCATTTTGTCTTGTTCTCACAAATTTAAATCTATTCGGATTTTACTCTTGAATTTTTTTTTTTTTTTTGTGCGTTGTATTTGTTTAATTTTAGACGCTGAAGAAGGGGTGATATTTATGAGGAGTCTTCACTGACAGATAGCAAAATTATTGCACACACACAGACACACACACACACACACACACACACACATACATATATATATATATATATATATATATATATATATATATATATATATATATATATATATGTATATATATATATATACATACATACATATATACATACATACATACATATTTATATATGGGTATGTATGTATGTATGAATGCAAGTAACTGACACACATACACAGATCTACGTATATAGTATGCAAATGAAATACACTGCCTTGAACGGTTATATGAAGGTAGACAATGGGTCCCCACATGCACAAGTGTGTGTGTGTGTGTGTGTTTACAATGGCTACACAATGTCACAGATGTGTGTATATCGATGCTTTATGAGATTTCGTACTTGGCACCAGTTGAACGGGCTTGGACATGGCCTGTGCACGTCGTTTGGCGATCAGGGAATCGTTTGGCGACCAGGTAAGGAATCGTGTTAGGATTGGAATTTATATTTCGGTCCGGAATCCAATTCCGGTCACGCTACGGGCATTAAAAAGCGATTTTCGAATTCTTTCAAGGAAGCTTCTCGTCGGGGTCACCTGTGGCTTATTCGTGACTACTTTTTTTTTTTTTTTTGGACAAGTTTCTTCTAGGTGACTGATTGACTGATTCGTGTTCATCTCTCTCTCTCTCTCTCTCTCTCTCTCTCTCTCTCTCTCTCTCTCTCTCTCTCTCTCTCTCTCTCTCTCTCTCTAATCAACCCAATTGCTTGTTGAAATTGCTTTTTTTTGTGTCTATGTTTATTTTCTTATAATAATCTACCTGCTAATAAGCCTACTTATCTATCTATTTCTCTGTCTATCAACATCTTTTATTCATTCACCTCTTTTCTTTGTAAGTAACGATCATTTCACCCAAGCGGTTTTTGACAAACAACGAAGCATGATAACGTAAAAGAGCGAATGAGGTTTAGGCAATTGACATTAATTTAGCTTGGGGCGACTTTTTTTTTTTTTTCTTGATAATAATCTGCATCTCATTAATATTCCATTACGCTTGGTGTTTAAGAACAACGGACTAACATTAAATTGGTGGCAGGCTAATATAAGTACTGAAAATTAAGGTAAATAATGAGCGCTTTTGATGCCTGCCTGCGATGTAATCCGATTTTTTATCGCTAAAAATTATTATTATTATTATTATTATTATTATTATTATTATTATTATTATTATTATTATTCGTGAAAGTATGTTGTCCTTCCGTTTTCGGTAATTAATATTATTATTATTATTATTATTATTATTATTATTATTATTCGTGAAAGTATGTTGTCCTTCCGTTTTCGGCAGAATAATAATAATAATAATAATAATAATAATAATAATAATAATAATTATTATTATTATTATTATTATTATTATTATTATTATTATTATTATTATCAATGACCAAAACCGGAGCAGAAAATAAATAAATGATCAATAAAAATTGTAAAGGTGATTTTCCACACATAGAAATAAGATTTGTTAATGGTACAAGATAATACAATAATTACATTGACCTCGAAAGCTTTCGTTTGCTTATCAACAGATATATTCCTGATATATGCCGTCAGAAACCAGGTCGTTTTTTGAGGTAAAACTGCAGTTGACCTATCCGAAGCTTCTAACAGCGCCCAGGGTTGTTGCAAGGTCCCAGCCGAGTATTGTTAATGATGCAATGTCGTGACAAAAACTGGTGCTGCGTTTTTCATCTGCATCTTGCAACGGAAATCTGGCCATTCGTCGGCAATATTTTTCACTTTAAATACACCTAATTGGAGTTAACTACTAATATATAACTGCATTTAACGTGCATCAGAAATCAAACTTTTGATTGGCAACAAATTTCCTGTCGAATACGTCAGTTAGAATGACGTTAATTACATATACAAACTTTGTGTGACATATGTATGACTCAGGCTAATCATTTTTCCAAATTATTAATTTAACTGCCTCGGATCACATTAATTACTAATATAAATTCATAATGGAAATAATTTTGTCTACCGCTCGGATTAATGTTTGATAATACGATAACACTGCTGTTTACTTTGAATTCCATTTAGTTACCAGTTTTTTTTTTTTTTTTAAGTATTCACCAAAGAATGATCTTTGTAAAAAATCAGTTCTGTTATAAAGATATTATTTTCATTACTCTTCATTAAATCTGATATTTTCAGGGCACAGATATTGCCGGAGACCACTTTAGTTAGAGACACAGAAACTTATGTTAGAATTAGAATTAGATATAAATGGGTTTTTGTGGATCCACATGTAACATTCAAGAATGTACAAGCATATATATATATATATATATATATATATATATATATATATATATATATATATATATATATATATATATATATATATGTATATATATGTATGTGTATGTGTAGGCCTATACACTTTTTATTACAATAACGTATCCAAAATTTAGCACTTTAAAACCAATTTCAGTCACTTAGTAGCAATATTTGATGGATATTTTAGCCAAGAAAAAAACTGAGAGAAATATTAAATGACAAATCACCTATTAAAAAACTTTGAATTACATGAGAATGATTGAGCTTCAGTATAACTGGTAGACTTAGATTGTGAATTGCAAATGGAATACTGTCGCTAAATGTCCATATGTTCTGGGTTAACTCTCCATATATTCTAGGTTTCATATCTATATCAAACCTAGAATATATGAACATTTACGGCATTTAAATGTCATTATATGCAGATATGAAATTATAGTATATATAATCGTGTAAATGAACAAATCTGTTTGAAAACTGAGCTCAACGGAACAAAACTGGAATCCGATACGTGTTTAAGAAATCAAATTGTTTGTGTGGTAGCAAACCTAGTTTCCTAATGAAAAAAAATTAAGACATTTAGTCGTGTTGATGCATAATTGGGTCAACCATTAAGTATATGACAAAATTTGCGCAGTATGGATCTGGTTATTTTACCGCGATCGTTATTATCGGACGTTAAAATGATCGCAAAAATCAGTTTGAACTTAATCTAAAACAGCTGAATGAAAAATCAGTTGAATTACTAATTGAAATTTATATCACCGACACGGTATGGTGATGCAGTTTTAAAAACAGTTTTTATATTATGGGTTTTAGTTATGCAAATTAGATTTATAGAACGGTTCGCTAGTGATCAAGGATTATACCCCAAATCAGGTTCCTTAATGATTAATGATTAAGGATTGTTTCATAAATCAAGAGAGAGAGAGAGAGAGAGAGAGAGAGAGAGAGAGAGAGAGATTGCTGGTTGTTCAGACGTGGGGAGGTAACGTTCTTTAAAAAGTCCCGAATGATTACAAGGCTTGGAAGTCTGCCAACTTGAATATGCATTCATATTAAGAAATGTCTTATTGGTGGACAAGATATTTATTCACATGGTTAAGTTTCCAGGGAAACATTACATATGAATTATAAAGACAACATCAAATTTATGAAAAACGTTATAATCGCCAGTGTACATTACATACTGAGTAACAGTTTTGAGTCTAAGTTTAATGTGTAGTTTTAACTTAGGCTTATAGGCATATCTCTCATAACCAGTGTTAAAGGTAATGACATTATATATTCGCATTTATTCATAGTTAGACATTAAGTGTCATTGTATTTAAATGAAAGAAAGGCTGGGAGGTTTGCACTTTTTTTTTAACAATCTATAGGTATCTTCTAGCTATATTCTCTCTCTCTCTCTCTCTCTCTCTCTCTCTCTCTCTCTCTCTCTCTCTCTCTCTCTCTCTCTCTCATACATGTATATGCATCCTCCGTAAGTCAAAGACCTCTTTAACAAGTTCATCGAGAATCTTTATACATTTCAAGTCAAAATAATAATAATAATAATAATAATAATAACAACATTTACTCATTATTATTATTATTATTATTATTATTATTATTATTATTATTGTTGTTGTTGTTATTATTAAAATAATAATAACTTTATAAATAACTCTTTTTCATCTGTACAATAAAAACAGCAAAAGTAATGCAATTGCAATTACATATTAATAATGTCACTGCTTGTCAACGAGATGGGGAAAGTGAACTCGAGCCTCGAAAGAAGTCTCTATCGTTTTTTTGGTTTTCTCTACTGCTGCTTATGAGGAGAGAGAGAGAGAGAGAGAGAGAGAGAGAGAGAGAGATTTTAAGTCCGAACAGTCCATCATCGGAAGCCATGCAATCATAATGTGAAAACCTAAGTATATTTCGGCGATAATGCATTTACTTAAGCACTGATACGATTCAGTTTTTCTCCAGGGATCCAACAGCAGAGAGAGAGAGAGAGAGAGAGAGAGAGAGAGAGAGAGAGAGAGAGAGAGAGAGAGAGAGAAAGCTTTTGTTAATTTTTTTTTTTTTTTTTTTGTACCATGCAACCATGCCTCCTGGGAGCAAGACGGTACTTAAAACGAACACTTGCAAACTGAGAGAGAGAGAGAGAGAGAGAGAGAGAGAGAGAGAGAGAGAGAGAGACAGACAGACAGACAGACAGACAGACTGACAGTTTGCTTTTTCGCTGTTTGCCATGGCACCGGTGCTTTTAAATAATTTTGCGATTTATTGCGCAGATATCGAAATACATCATGCAAACATCACGGCAATGCGCCGTAAATTGCCGGGCAAACGCGAGAGATTTATACGCCACCTGACGGCCAGAGTATGCCGCACTCTTTGTGTTCGCGGCGTGAAAAAATGCACCTATAACAACGGTGTCACGAATGTATTCAGCTATCACTTATGCACAAAGACAACACGTCCCGCCATTAGCCTCCTATAAAGCTTGGAAATAACGCCGTGAACAAACACCAATATCGAGGAGACTGCAACTCCATTTCTCCCGGAGGGAGTAAATAAAAACAAGCGCGGTTGCATTACCCGCACATTAAAGATAAATACGAGGCGGTTCGCGTACCGTCAAACTCTCTCGATCCGGGCGGGAGGTTCTTCAGGAATAATGGCCCGGCGTTCTGTCGGTATTGATCTTTCCATGTGTGTTACAGTTGGAAGAGCGGTTTATAGAGTTATGATGTTTGCCTACGCGCGCTTGCATACATATAGGAACTTTCGACATCACGTGAATGGATTTATCATGAGATGTTTTATAATAATATAAGTAATGCAAAGGTGCTTGATTTATGCTTGCAATTTCATAGATGCACATACGCGCTCACAATGGGAACGGCAGAATGGTTGTCACACGTTCCGGTAGTAAACTCGGTTTTGCTTCTGGAAACTTATAGAGTGGCTTAGACACCTGGTAGTCGCCTCGAATGGTGGACTGTAGCCTTGGGAATAAGAATATAGAGTTGACAATCTCTCCCCAAATTATTAGTGATATATATATATATATATATATATATATATATATATATATATATATATATATATATATATATATATATATATATATATATATATATATATATATATATATATATATATATATATATATATATATATATATATATATATATATATATATATATATATATATATATATATATATATATATATATATATATATATATAATTGTATATTTATATATAGTCATTCATTTTTACACAATTCTCACCCCAACTGTTTTGCATTTATAGCCTCTCTCTTTCTACACTCTCTCTCTCTCTCTCTCTCTCTCTCTCTCTCTCTCTCTCTCTCTCTCTCTCTCTCTCTCCAAGGCACGATTTAAATTACAGATACTAATTGCGGTCTATCGCTATTCCAAACTATATATGTATAAGAGCACCTTTTTCTCTTGCTTGTCAAATTATGATCAGCATTAACACAGATCCTTTCTCTATGTTGTCAGTTCCTGTCGGGAGGAAGAAAAGACAGGTCAGGGGTGAGTGATAGCCGAAATAATTAATGGAATTAGTCAGCCTAATGGATGTTGGTCCGTTATGTATAACACGACAAGATTAATTACCAGTGATGGCGAGAATGATGATTATTATTGAATATAATCGCTGAGGTTTCTTGATCAGACGTTTTCAGTTTATATTTTTGGCCGAAATTCAGGATATATAGGCTTTCATTTCACTTGCTGAAGGTTCTCATTTGATTTCGTCTGTGATATTCCCCCGTTTGTTATTGTTTGAATAAACCGTCACCTATGATAGTTTTCCACACTGGCTATCGGAATATCTGTATTTAAAAGGAAGGAAGTTCGTTGTCTGAACAAAATTTTTGATACTAATTTATAATCTAATGTATTTTGTATTTTTTTTATTTCCTTCTTAACAGCCTCCTTCCATTTCATTCACCCTATCTTCACTCTTGATATATATATATATATATATATATATATATATATATATATATATATATATATATATATATATATATATATATACTGTATATATAATATATTTATATATATATATATATATATATATATATATATATATATATATATATATATATATATATATATATATGTATATATATATATATATATATATATGTGTATATATTACATATATATATATATATATATATATATATATATATATATATATATATATATATATATATATATAGTGTATGTGTGTTGTGTGTGTGTGTATTTTTTATTTTTTTATTGCGTTTGGCGTTTGGCCTTCTGCTCAATATATCGTGCACGCACTTATACTGTAATACCACAGAGTCAATTTTGTAGCATTGCCGTCTTGGAAAATATGATAATATATCTAGTAGCCTACCAGTATCCTTACAGATAACAGCAATGACAGGAGCTGAAAAAAAACAGCAATATTGTTATCATTATTGTTAGTGATAGCATCGCAGTCGTAGCAGAAGTAGTAGAAGATTTATGGAAGAACGACTTGATATGCATCCAGTGGACCACTTGACAGTGCTTTCCTGAAGGCAGATTGTAAACACTATATATACTGCTGGAATTGCTATTGTTTTTCTGGTGTCAATAAATTTCACCGCTCTGCTTAAACACCTGGTGATATGTAAAGAAGATAAGAGTTTTTTTATTTTTAAGTTCAGTTTACAAATGAATAGGATATAGTTTATATTTCAGTAGCAATAATTTTAATGACACTCAGTCAGCATAATGCATTTCTAGACGACGCCATTTTTTCTCAGGAGATACCTCTAGGAACTAACATATAATTATTTTTATTTTTTTCGTCATGGAAATTATTTGCTGTAAATTAGTGAGTCCTGTTTGAAGTTTGGGAAAATACTGGTCGTAATTAAAAAAATAAAGAATAGTCAGACGTGAATTCATTCTAAGTGAACTATAAAGAAGAAAGATGTGAAAAATCGACTTAAGGGAGAACTGTAGACAACGATTTATGAGCGGTATT
>NC_089784.1:3990503-4040503 GCF_040412425.1 Macrobrachium rosenbergii | reverse complement strand
GTTGACAGAATCACGGAATAGAGGCGTAAGCCGTCGGTATGGATACCGGTGACATTGATTAGATAAATTATAGACTATTACTCACCACTGTAGCCTCCCAACTTAACTGTAGCCAATCTGATAGACTTGCAAGCGTACACAACCTACTATAGTTACTTCAGCAGCGTCAATAAGTGGCGCAATTCATGTATATGATGAAGCCAGATCTAACTTCTTCTTTTTTTTATTTTATTAATCATAAATGATATATATATGTCCACACCGTGAAGGGCTTCGATTAATTTGTAAATCATTCTTCTTCTCCATGTTGTAAGAATGCGATGGCTAATTCTAGTGTTTCAGTAATCATATTCCTCATATTGTTTTGTGTTTTTTTTCTATAGCTATATTTGTATGTATATTCATTTTACTCTTTAGTTTTTTTTTTCCCTTAGCCAAAATTCCCATTTGTCTACCTGATGGAATTCGTGTTTAGGCTATCCTTTATTTCGGGACCCATGACACGACTGATTTCGGAAATAAAACTTAAATCTCATATATATACAGTACAGTTATGTAAATCTTTGTAGCCATTCACAAACTGAGCACAAGTAGGTATGGCGTGCACGGATCTGTGGAATACGAACCATCTTTGTGTAAAGTAACATTTTTATTATAAGAAACAAGTAATATTTGTGTAAAGTACCATTTTTTTATTATAAGAAACTAATTATGTAGATGTATATATATATATATATATATTTTTTTTCAGCCAACAACGATTCTGTGTTCTTAAGGGATGCTCTAGAAAGTAGCTTCATTTAACGAATTTTATTTTTACACAAAATATAAGGTTGTCAGTTTCATGTCAGTGTACCTTCTTGATCACACGCTTAAATACTAACCACTCAAGCTAAGCCTTGGGTTTTATTGTCGGGCCCTGTTCAAGTCAAACTGATAAACACCCTTGCCTCTGTGTGTGTGTGTGTGTATGTGTGTGTGTGTGTTTGTGTGTGGTAGTGGATCTAGACCGGCTGCCAATGAGCCTTCTGGGCAAGTGATTAAGGTGGCGAAATTTTGAGTCAACTTCTTGCTCAGGTTATTCATCCGCAATTCAACAGTTCAGTTATGTACGAGTATGTGGCTTTGTTGTCGTTTTACCTCTTGAACCACCCGCTGTTGGAGGAAAAGACTTTTTTTTCCCTCCTCTATCCATTATTTGAGTGTCTTATTTTCCCTGGTGTTGGGGACTGGTAATGCAAGGAGAGACTGAGTTATCGCAATCACAGCAGAGAATCGGGTACTGGCGACAGCTGTGTCCTTTTATTTGCTCAGGAGTTGCTGCTTCGTTGTTAGTTAAACTTATTCTCACTATACATAGTCTTGCCTTCTTAACACATGTGTAAGTAAATGTGTGCATGTGCACGCGTGCGCGCTCTTTCTTTAATGTCAAAAAGGAACAAATTGTAGTGTCATTCAAAATGCGTTAACGGAGAATGCGTGCTCACTAATTCCGTATATGGCAATGAGTCAATCAAAAGGTGATTAATTAGTTTTTTTTCATTATTAAAAAAAAAAAAGATTCAAGCACATTTTGAAACTGGTGTTTTAGGAAACAGAGTTGTAGAATATTTCTGTAAGTTTCCTCAAATGGTTATTAAGTTTCTCATACCAAATTAGTACATAACAAATGTTATGTACTAATTAATAAATTATACTCATAATCTGCATGATAGTATTTTTACTTTAATTCATCGCAGCGCATGCAGTTGGCAACCCTTTTTGTGCGTTCAAAAAACACACTAATCTTAAAGATAAATTGGCATTATTAACAAAAATTAGGATAATTTTTTAACCGCTCGTCCGGTCAGAATATAGATGATAACTACATGTACTGCACTCTTCAGAATAAAGAGAATAGAATATAGAGGCTGGTAGTCATATAAAGAAGTTCACCAGAGGTAAGAAATTCCCTACATTTGAAGTGAGATGCCGAACAGAGAGAGAGAGAGAGAGAGAGAGAGAGAGAGAGAGAGAGAGAGAGAGAGAGAGAGAGAGAGAGTCAGTCCTAATTTAGCCAACAGGGCATTCACTGTTTGCACGAAGCTTAACCAGGCAAATTGGCTGTGTGTAGGCCACGGCGGGCAAACTAATCGCGTCGAATTGCAATCGTCAGCTTCCTTCGACTCGGTGTTTACCGGAGGACATCACGTCCCGTCTCCCAGAGAGCCAATCGAAGCTCTTATTACCTGGCGATAAGACACACATCACCTTTGGGGTTTGTTGATGGGAACTTAATTTATTTGGTGGCTCTGAAATCGAATGTGTGTGTGTGTGATGATGCTTTTCTCCTTACTTGTGATTTCATAACTGCTTTATGTTGTGGTTATTTAGAGCGTCACGTTACTCACGCTCGCTCTCGCTCTCTCTGTCTGTCCCTGTCTCTGCATATATATATATATATGTATATATATATATATATATATATATATATATATATATATATATATATATATATATATATGTGTGTGTGTGTGTGTGTGTGTGTGTGTGTGTGTGTGTGTGTATCTATGCCAAGAGGAAAATGGTCTTCATATGGTTGGAACTTCCTCTTTAAAAAAGACAACACGTCGGCGATCGGGACTTTGGTAAATGATGACTCGACTCGACGTCTTGGCTGAGCAATTTAATTTTATTTGAGGGGATGTTTAAACTTTCTTCTTCTTTTTTTTTTCTTTAAATTTAACCCTTTTCCCGGACGGGGGAGGAAAATGGGGTGGCGTCGGCGCTGTCGCGTCATCGCCCACAGTGTGCCTTGAGTGGATCACTGTTAGTCGTAATAAAATTGCTTTGTAATATCCCTTCAGACCACATCTGCATTGTTTTCTGCCTTCCACTTAGCATACGTTTTCCCATTTATCTTTTCAACTTCCTCGCCTTTATCTTTCTCCTAGATTCACCCCGCTTTGAAGAACGAGGCGTTGCGTTATTTTACTGAGCGTCTGGAGACGTGACGCAGCAAACTGGCTTACCTATCTTTCCATAAAAATAATCCTACTTTATAGAATCAATAGACCATTTCACCCACAAAAACAACTCCTTAACCTATAAACTCACATGAATTGTACTGTGAATTATAAAAAAAACCATTTGCGATCTGACCAAACAGAACGAAGTTTCCAACTCTGCTTAGAGGTTGGGTGTTGGGTCTCGGGTTGGTGGTTCTCGGGGCGATGGCTGGGTATGGGGTGGGGTAGCGAGGAAGACACAGCCCTGGGACGCGAGACGATTTACATAATGACAGATATCGGGCAGAAGGCGGACTGATGGCCGATGCCGGTCTTCTCCTTGAGCTCGCTCATCTGCAACGGTACTTTAATGAAGGAGGTAAGGACAGACGTAAAGGAAAATACCGCTTGACGTTGCGACGGATAACCAATAAATGAAAGAGTAAACCGTAAGAGACTGACGCACTGATGGAGAGAAGAGAGAGAGAGAGAGAGAGAGAGAGAGAGCCCTCATAATCTCTTTGTCTTTTCCGCTCCAGTAGATGATTTTGATGACCATCATGTTTTCTCATTTTTTTTTATTTCCATTAAGGAAATTTTTTTTCCTTTCTAAGAACATTTATTTTTTGTTTCCAGTAAGGGAATTTATTGTCTTACTAAGGATTTTCTTTTCAATTTTCAGTAATTAAATTTTTTTCCTTACTAAGGAAATTTATTTTGTTAATTTACGGTTAGGTCATTTTTTCCCCAAAGAAATTAATTTTTTTTCCGAAAGGAATTTTTTTTTACTTTCTATGGAATTATTTTTTTTTTCATTTCCAGAAGAGAAATTTATTTTTCTATTCCCACTGAGGAGCGAAATTTGACGACTGGGTGTTTCAGAGGATCAAATCAGATCATTAACCAGTCGTTATCACCCACTGCTAATTGGAACCTACCTCTGCTTCGTGTGTGTTACAAGCTCAAATTTTACTATTTATCTACTTGTATTTTACGAAGATGCGACGTAAACTAAACTTTCAAAGGAGGGAAAAATCCCGACAGGAAGTAAACCGAAGGAGAGAAGGAAAAAGTTCGCTGATTCTTTCAGTTTTTAGATTTTTTTTAATAACAGGTGATAAAATTACCTGATATCGTCAAACAAAAAGTACTTATATAGCTGAATGCAGAGAGTTCAAATCACTCGAGTATTAACACGCACACACACACACACATACAACGCTACCAAACGCGTATGCATCGAATTACGATGTCAGTCCTCCAGGTGATGAAGTTATCCAATACCGTCAAACAAAAAGTACTTATATAGCTAAATGCAGAGAGGTCAAATCACTCAAGTATTAACACACACACACACACACACACACACACACACACATACACACATCTCAACGCTACCAAACGCGTATGCATCGAATTACGATCTCAGTCCTCCAGGCGAAAGAGCCGAGCGAGTTTCTCTTGCCGGCTTCGTTTGTCGTCAACAAACATCTTCCCGAAGTCATTATCTGATATTAAAAGCCATTACCAGTTTTGACTTCGCATTCCCGAATGCTCTTTGATGATGATGACTAATTATGATATCAGTTGCATTTCGGCAGAACGTAAGCAGATGGGGGGCGGGGTGGAGTGAGCATGGAGGGAGGGGAGGGACGAACCCCCCCTGCCCCGTTTTTGGTGCTTGATTACCGAGGGTAGGGGGGATAAATGAAAACTCTCCTTGTGGATCTTTCTGATGAATTTGCTTTCCATGGGAGGGGGAGAGGTGAGTGAAGGGTGGTCTTCGTCCCCCAATTCGCCCCCCGACTCCCCATAGTTTAGTGCTTGCTGACTTTACTTGCCTTGGGGAGAGGAGGGGAGAAAAAGGAGCAAATGAAACAGCCATTCCCCCACGCCCCTCTGTCCACCCTTCACTCCCCTCGCCCTTCCCCTTCGCCACCCCTGCTGCCTGCAAGCGCGCTCGCCCGCACAGGGACGGGGATCGTGGGAGTTGCGTTCCCCAGACTCCCACTTCCTGTCAACCGTCCAGGGCGGAAATGCCCAAGAAGGCTCTCTGCGCTGTAATCTATTTAATGGCCGAAGAAAAGCATAGTTGCATATTAATGACGCAATAAACATTAAGGAAGGGGGACGTCCGAACTTTGCTGGAAGGGTCTTGCCCTTCGCATTATGCTTCGGTGTCAAGGCGGAAGGGAAGTCGAGGCAAAAAAAGGATCTATTTATTATGCGTGTTTGTGAAAGGAAGTTGTAAAGGTTAAGTTTGGTGAAAAAACAGAATCGTTTCACGCTCTTTTTGGGAGAGAAAATTATGAAGACTTGAGTAAATGTGGGATGTTTAGCATAAATAGGTCAATAGTGTTCGTTGGCTCAGTCACTTGCCGTTGGCTTATTGTTAGAAAGTTCTAATCAAACTTTGTTTGTTTTGTTTTTTGCGCTTGTTTCCTTATATGGAATAACGCTGCGCTGTGCTAGCAACAGCATCAGAAGCAGTGAAACAATTTCCATACTAATCCCAGCGATAATACCCGTAATTACTGCAAGTCTTAAGAGATTCCCACTCAGTTGCCCATACGCGGCAAGAACCCTCGTTAATGGCCATAAAATCCTTTAATTATTGCGTGTAATTAAACCGTAATCAACGACCGTTATTAATATAAACAAACGTCAAATTAATTAGTGTAATCGTAAATCTTAAAAGAGAGCTCAAGAGACCATTAATTAATTATCTTCGTAATGAAAATTGGTCGAAGACCCCGAAAATTCCCTCGGGTATGAAGGACTCGCCTTGGGGGACCACCAACGCTACACCCACAGATTCTCATTTAAGGATAACTCATTTGTCTCCATATAAGAAGACGAGATATGCTTTATCCGAGACCGATCTTCCCAAGATGGCATGAAAGGAGGAGTTTGGCGGTTGCTCTCGAGCGAGGCAGAATGGATATTAGTTATACTGGACTCCAAAGCGTTGTTTTTTTTAAATATCGGGTTTTTCCCCCCCTCTTATCTTACTTGATTATACTTATCCTCTTACTTTGAGCGCTGAGGCGGTTTTAGTGAAGGTGCGGAGGCGGGTTGAGAGAAAAAAAAATAAAAAGGGGGAAGCGTCGGGATATGTTAAGCGTCCACCAACAGGTTTATTTTGTCAGTATGTCACAATTTTTACAAGTCATCCTTTACAAGTAGCGACTCCATCAGACGAAATTCGCTCCTCTTGTAGCGACTTGCATATCAAGATATAACTAAATTAGTGTTTTCAGCTCGGCGGCTTCGGGAGGTATCTATCGCCCTGTCGCTCCCAGCCAATAACAAGACTCGTCTGTGATGTACACCAATCTGCTATGAGTCAAGTCGGGGATTTGTGGTGAGGGGGGGGGGGGGGGGGAGGTATAGGAATTATTTTTCTGGAAGACGATAGCTGAGTTTTAGAGGTGTATTCGCCTGCATAAGGAATCGCCGATATTAAAGCAATGCCTCAAACAAACCCAGCGACGACTTGAAGGGCTGACGGAATTGAGGACGAACAAGGGTTGATGCATAGCTATCAGATCGACGCTGACTGAATGCGATATTAATCTCGTGAATATATAAAAGAGAAGACTGATTGCGTTAATATTTATGAATCCATTAGTCTGGTTTTGGGAAGAGCAACTGAACTTAAGGGTGTATCATCTTTTTATGCTCTACTGCGAAGCTGCCAATGTTTCGTCCTCGACGTATCGGTTGAATTAGTTATAAAAATTTCTTGATGCTGTTTAGATTGGCGTCGTTCACAAGGGAAAAAAAATCCTGAAGCGAGTGTCCGGCATTTTTTGATCAGCTTACATCTCTTTCTTCTCGTTCCGTATCATAAACATTTTACGTAACAGTAAAGGAATCAAAATACCCTGATCGGTTTACAACAAGTGTCAAAGACTATTCTTCATTTTTTTGGAAATAGTTGGCAAAATCCACTGATCAGTTTACAACAAAATAGTTGGTAGGTAGAAGCAATATGATGGATACGTAATTCATTTGTGTTAGTCAAGAACTTTACCAGTTAAATTCCAGGTGACGGTTAAAATTTTTGTGCAAGTCGGTATCGTTACTAAGATGATAATTCAAAATGAATGATAATACAAAATGAATATTGGGAAACTGTGGCCGTTGCTTGTAAAAGATAAAACCAAAACTTATCATGGAAATGAACGATTGAATTCATCTAAATATGTTGAGAGAGAGAGAGAGAGAGAGAGAGAGAGAGAGAGAGAGAGAGAGAATCTACTTTTAGACCTTCCCGTTCTGGTAAACATTTTAACATTAAATTAATCTCTCTGTTCTGTCTCTCTCTCTCTCTCTCTCTCTCTCTCTCTCTCTCTCTCTCTCTCTCTCTCTACAGCCAGCCTAACTACTCCACTGAAGTCGAATGACAATTAGGCACTTAATTCACTGTTTAGGTCAACAAAGGAATACAATATTTTAAGGAATGAACTCATAACATATCTCCCCGTCCAAATCGAGAATCGAACATGGTTCCTTAAGTCTGTGAGGTGAGTCACAGCCATCTCTATATACATACACACAGACACACACACACACACACACACACACACACACACACACACATATATATATATATATATATATATATATATATATATATATATATATATATATATATATATATGTATATATATATATAAACGATTTTTCATCAAATGGAGACCCATTGCTGTGTCCTGTTGAATGTTGATTCAGCCGTATTTTACATCTTCATAAAGTCAAAGTTTGTGAAATTCAAACGCTAGATACACTCTTTTCATATTTACCTGAAAGCGTCTTTACGTCATCTATATGTCGTTCCAGTCGATGGAAATGTTTAACCTCATACGTGAGGCTTTGATGGGAAAGATGGCGGCCTAGTCCTGATTACTTGTCCAGAGCGTAAACAGGACTTTTAATCTCGGTGTCCCTGGCTGACTGCGCTACCACTGAACCACAACCTCAGAGAGAGAGAGAGAGAGAGAGAGACAGACAGACAGACAGAATGGGGATTAATCAAACTGAAATTAATCCAAGAGGAGATAGCTGAGCAATATTTCACTATAAATATAATGAAATTGTTTATCCAGTATACTGGCTCCCATTCTGTAGGTCTCATCGTTGCCTTTGTTCTTACATAAAAATTAGACAAGGTAATGCTAAAGTTGTACAGCTAAGTTGGAAGAGTTTGAAGGGAAGATATGGAAGATAAAAAAATTTAAAGAGCAAGTAGGTAACAGGATTCTTTTCACTGGGGTATTCAGTGGGTATCCAAGAAAAGATGAACGTCTAAATAAACTGCAAGATCTGACGATATTCGGTGTGATGATATAAATATTCGTAGCTCTTGAAAAGTTGTTGATTTGCTCAGCAGTTTAACTTGTGCATATTTAACTGTCTGACTTCAGCAAAAGGCGAATTTCTTTATGAAAGCTATAATTCTTATAGACTTTAGGGGTAGAAAGATTCCCAGTAAACTGAAGATTGAAACAAGCTATTGTTCTTGTTTGAGTACAGTGTAGATGACGTGATGGATCATTAAATACTTTGAATGTTCGCTTTTTGTGTGTTGCACATAAATATACCTACATATAAATATATACGTACCAACTATTAGTTTAAAGATTATACAAGCATGAGCAGACACTCGTATTGGTCTAATGTACTCCGCTCCGCGACACCAAAAATAATTTTCAATAATTATTGAGTACAACAAATCGCATCCTACATGATCCTGAGCTTTATGTGTTATTCATTGTAGCAGGTGGAAAATTAGAGATCTGAAGAAGGAACGACTTAATTTTCTTGGAATTTTTCGAAATCACAGGATACGACTTGTGTTTCATCTTCCTTTGTAATCTTTGTAACAACCAATGAAAATAAAAATGGAGTGTACAATACTAAACATCAATAACAACTGCAACATCGAAAATAGCTAAAAAAAAAATATTACGTAGTAAACTTCGAAATATTTAGATTCCCATCTACTTTTACAGTTTCATGTTTTCATAAAATTTCTCCATTTAACTTCATGTCTAGTTAGTCTCTGCAGCCAAAACAATATAACTGTAAACTTTCGAGTCGCCTTCCATTCTTGTTCATTTTCACAAACATCTAGTATAAACAAACATGACCTTCAGAACAGATGTGAGAGGCTAAAAAGAAAAACACCGTAAGCTAAAATACTCAGAAAACAGAACAGAGAGAGAAAAAAGGGCGGAATTCTCCGCAGATGCCCTAATGGCGAACGAGGCGTCCATTGGCACTCTCGGTGCCAAGTCGTACAAGTAGAATGGCAGCGCGAACAAGTCCCATGTGGAGTCTCTCAACAACATCCCCTCCGAAGATTGTTTGTTTACACTAAAGAGGATTAAGAACGCGGGAAGGTTAATAAAGAAAGCTCTCTAAGAGACGAGGGCACAAGGAGTTGGATCGACTTTCTTGGACTGGATGGGAAGGCATTTGTCTTCGTGAAGGATTTAATTCGTCTGTAAGAGATCTTATCAAGGGCCTGATTTCACGGGCGTCCCTACTTACGATTTCATATTTTTCACACTTCCACAGCGATTTCGTTTGATTATTCGCTGTTTCAGTGTGCGCTTTTTTCAGTGCAAGAGTATTTTTTATATCAGTAAGTCTCCTAGGATTTTTTTATTAGAGGTTCTGTGATTCTGAAATATATAAATACTAAATGTAGTGTTTCTCAGTTAAAATAGAAAATGAAAAATAAGCAGTTTTTTCTTTTAGGTTTTTGTACTGAGTCTCTTGTGATATTTTGAAACAATAATTGCAAATTGGTTCCAAATGAATTTTTCTTCAAAATATAGAATTAAATACACCTCATATTCCTGTATGTGATTATTATGATTCCCAATGTTATTACAATTTTTGTAAGTTTTCTTATCAAAAATAATATAAAAATTATGAATAAATTATGAGAATTTATGTTGATAATGAAATAAGCACAGTATTTTCAGCAGATATATGCCTCGAATTTACCTTAGCGGAATTTCTCCATTCTAAATATATTTTGACATATTGCAAATAGAATTAATATCTTTGGAACCCTGTTGTTTAACTACGATTACGAAGGATATGCATGTCAAAACTAAGGGCATCCATCTACTTTGTTTTGATATACTTAGGAGTTAGTATTCACAATAGCCAAATTTATTCACTTCTATTTGATAAGTTTTGAAAATTAGTACATGTAGGTGCTTACATGTCTGAAGTGCTTCTAAGTACTAATAGGGATGGATATAATAAAATAATTTTATTTGAATCAGTTGATATATAGATAATTAGAGCAGGCTAATTTTCATTAAAAAAAAAACACTCGTGCGCTCGCGCGCATATTGATGATGATTCAGTAACTTTTAGCATAAAGTGACGGACAAACAGGACCTACCGTTATTTTTCCAAAATGGGTTGTATTGGTGGACGAGTTTCACTTACCCAAGAGATATTACGGTGGAGTTTGGTCGCACAATAACAAGATTGGAAAGGTTTATTTTTCTTACGTAGTGAAATTTCTGTTCAGGCATTGAAAATGAAAAATTTTGTTTTTTGGGGGGGTATGTAATGAGAGGCATCAGAACTTAATTAAGATTATATCGGGTTTAATTATTGTCCGATTCTAAAAAAAATTACGTTAAGACGTGAATGTTTGAGTAAAATCGTTGGTAAATAAAATAGATAGTTAATTCACCATATACCGTAAAATTGTTTCGTTCTTCCTTCTTTATCTTTTCGTGCCTAATAGCCATTTTAATTTCTCATTTCCATAACGCCAAAAAGAATCAAGTTTTCTTCAAGTTGTTTTTACCTAATTTTTTTTATATCTTTTGTTCTTGTGTTTCCTCATTTTTTCGAAAATAATCTTTTTTCAGTACAAGAGGATTCCTGTCTTTTGGGAACTTTATTTTTCCTTGCTCTTGTCATTCTGTTAAATTTCTTTAAATTGTCTTGATTCTCCAATACTTTTTCTGTTTCAAACTCGATGGAGTATCTTTGCCCATGAAGTAGTGAGAGTGTAGGCATTTATCAACGTCAGGAAATCAAGACTTGTTTATTTGCCATCTCGAAACAGACCCGCATTTCATGGATCAGTTATAATTGCGTGACAAGGATGTTATTAATAAACGAAAGTGGTATTTGGCCCTCTTTTAAGTGACTTGAGAGGGAGCGGACCCCGCCCTCCTCCTCCTCCTCCTCCTCCTCCTCCTCCTCCTCCTCCTCCTCCTCCTCCTCCTCCTCCTCCTCCTCCTCCTCCTCCTCTCCCCTGCGTGCTGTTATGCCTCCTCTCCAAAGTTGATTGCTTCATCAAGAAACTTTTGTTGGTTGCATATTGCAACCAGGTATATTTGGAGCTTCTTCAAGAAATCAGTTTTGTCATGACAACTTTGGTTTAAAAGTCTGTTGAACCAAAGCAAAAATCATATTGACATCAGCCGAAATTTCGAAAAGAAACTAAATCAATTTAAAAGTAAAGGCCAGATAGGCTTCACCACTGTCCTGTAAACATTTCAGCAACCAAGTATTTTTGTTTCTATTTTAATGAAACACTGAAATATTTATTATGAAGAATTTAACAAGAATTTAACATGAGACCGGCCTCTATTTCCAACTTACGTTCATACATTCTAATAAGGTTACTTGTTCCCTCATTTACTCCGGAAATCGGTATTTCTCGACCTGCACGAATCATCCAAGCTTTGGAATACTCTTTCCTCCTCCTTCTTCCCAAAACCTTATAATCTTCCCTCCTTCAAGAATTCCTTATAATCTTCCCTCCTTCAAGAATTCCTTATAATCTTCCCTCCTTCAAGAATTGGATATATCGCTACCTTGGACATTTCAAGTCCCATTCTTTTAACTTTACCATTGTTTCTACAATTTCTTCAGGTTCGGACTATATAAGGATTGGTAATCTCTTCAAACTATTCCCAGAAGAAAGAAAAAAAAAATTAATGATCAGTGGTCTTTCTTTTGAAATAGGGCCAGCTCGGATTTCGAGGCATGTAATTCTAATGAATAATGGCCCTCAAAAAGTGTTATATCCTGCCATAACTTCAAATTTACAATTCTGTATCTGATTATACTCCATAATTGCCTTTAATATATCTGAATCCGTCAGCAAATGATACGAGAGCGAAACTTGCAATGCCACGACTATAAAACTCGACCATACTCGGGTTTCGTGGCACTAGCCGTCTTGTAATTGGGTGTCGAAAATTAATGCCTGTATCAGTTTGGTCGATAAGGGAAGGTTTGATAATGAAAAGGCTTAGATGTAACTCTAATGAGAGGATGAAGATGGCTTTTGAGGGCGGCGCCATAGTTACAGGCTGAATTGCATTATCCCCTTTTCAACTTACCCGAACTTACCTTCAGTTTGAGCACTTATTCTGTGAGATTTTGTTTCTATTTTCGACGAAGTTTAACATTAAAAATCTCTCTTAATAAGGAAGACTTACTCTTAAATAGTTTTCCTGTAAGAAAATTCTATAGTTTTAGGCTTTTGTGCACTAGATGTTAAACGATTACCTCTAAGAAATGTATCACACCGTTAGGTCTACTGGGGGAAAATTGTAGTTATACTTCCCTTCATTTAGAACCAAAAATACAAATCAAGACTATTTGATAAAATTATACTTAGGGCTCCCTTCACTCAGAACCAAAAATGCAAATCAAGACTCTATTTGATAACGCTAGAGCTGAAAAACTTGCACTGCAGTAATTTACATCGAAGTTCAAGTATATCTACAGTATATTTTGAATGCCTTAAATGGTAAGTCCCGAACCCTTCAAAACCGCGGGGAACTTACTTGGGGAATTTTAGAAGTAATAAATACCTTATAAATTTGCACATACAAGTAAAAACTGTTTTACATTTCACCTTTCCTCCAACAAAACAGCTCTGAAGTTTCACGAGTCTAGTACACTGGAAGGTTATGCTTAAATTCCTTTTTTGCTCAGATTTGTCTCATCGGAAGACCTGTTCAAACCTAATATCAACGGAAATTCTTAAAATTCATTCCTTAAATGTCTTTTTAAGAGAGAAATGTCCAATCTTAAAGCCTACATGGATACAGATGATCCACGTAAAACTTTTACCAGTAAAAAGTCTTCCATTTTATTTCAAGCTTTTTACCTCTGAGAACATTCGCTTTCCCCCAGTTTAGATATGGCTGAAAGTTTATGAGAATCACTGAAATCTTCACGGCAAATTTCTATCGGATTTTCTAGAAAATACCTCTCATCAAAGGCCAATTCGAACGCACCAAGTCTTAAAGGCGGCCTTTTATATTTCGATGAAAAATCATATCCGGTCTTGGTAAAGACTTTAGGTTAGTTAGGGTCATGAAATTGTCATGCTCAAGTTGATGTGTTATCATAAATCTCTCTGAAAGTCTACCAAGCTACCAAGGGAGAAAAGCTCCCCCTTCCCTTTTTATTTTTGAAAAGTTCCAGTGGTGGGTGTATTTTAGCTTCCATAGACTTCGATTGTGAAGCATTTCTTATTTCTAACTGTTCAAACATGACGTTCTTCCACAGTAACAGGGATTAAAACTTTTGACCATTTTCTTTTAAAGTTTGGGTGTTAGATATTTCCACTGTAGCACATTTTTTCAACTTGATATTAGATTCATGATTGCATTGTGTTTGAAGCACTTTTATCCGTAGTTCTGCTATTTTCCTGTATTTGTGCTTGCTTTCACTCACAGGCGCTTTTATATATGCACGTTACATACTTGGGTGCATACATATACATATAAATAATATGCTATTTTTATGACAAAATCGATGATGACAGGTATTATGGTAGATGATGCTCAAGCGGGTTGAATCACATCATGGAAGTTTTAAATGCCTTCATTTTTTCATAATTTTGCAATGATTTTGCACTTATTAATATATATATATATATATATATATATATATATATATATATATATATGTGTGTGTGTGTGTGTGTATGTGTGTATATATATGTATATATATATATATATATATATATATATATATATATATATATATATATATATATATATAGATAGACAGATAGATATCAGGAATGACCTGAAATAGGATCTCTATAACTATCATCATTTTATTATTTTCAAAGACATAGCAACAGGCTCCTTTGAGCCTCAAGACTACAGTAGATTTAAACTTTTCCCCAAACAGAAGTAGTGGATGTTATAGTTACTATTTGCGTTGTTATTTTAAGGACCTAGAGAGAGAGAGAGAGAGAGAGAGAGAGAGAGAGAGAGAGAGAGAGAGAGAGAGAGAGAGAGATAGTTACCACGCGCGTGGAGACAACTCCCTTAAAATCATATAACTCTGTTCCCATCCCTCCTCACCTTTTCATCTCTTTCTTCACTCCTCAAAAAAAAAAAAAAAAAAAAAAACACCCTTATCGGGAACCTCTCCCGCCGGCCTTCGCCCCCGCCCCCCCCCCCACCAGCAAGGCGTGCCCCCCTCCAGCACTCCAGCAGCCCCGAGAAGATCTGGGTCTCCAGGACATTTCTGAGAGGGCCCCATTTATCACTGCTGGAGTAGCACAATAGCCGCGTCACTACTTATGAGGATGGGTGAAATGGAGGATGGGTGGAGGATTGGAAGGAGAAGGGAGTGTACCAGCCATAACACTGTTCCGATCTTTTCCTCCTTCCTTCAAACTTGCGCCTGCGCAGTCACGCACATACACGCCTTTGCTTCCAATTCTTATCCTCCGTAACGGACAGGGTTCAAGGAAGGAAATTTCAGAGTAAAGAAGTTCTTGCAGCGAGGAATGAAAGCATTAAGACCTTCGCCTTTTGTTCCCTTAATAAATGACATTTTTTTTTTCTAAATCTCTAATTAGTTCGCAAGTCCTAATTATGCCGCATTCAAAAAAATTCCGGGCCTTTTGGTAACGCTGCTGCGCTTGTAATTATGGACCAGCTGCATTCACACTAATGTTAAGGATTAGAGTGGCGCACCCCTTGTCCTCTCACATAATTAGAGAACCTGGACGAAAGCTAGGCAGGGAGAGAGACTGGAAATAATCGCTTAGATATTCGGAAGGAATTTCATGCATTTGTCTGCACACGGGAGTGTGCTCTGAAAGTTTTTCAATAGATTTCTCTGTTCCCTAAGGGGAATTCAAGTATTTGCGAATGATTGTGTTTTGAAGAAAGTCGTGCGTTTCAGTATGCGTGCAGTTATGATTTTACAGTGTGCTTAATATCTTGAATGGTTAATAATATACTCACGGTATATATATATATATATATATATATATATATATATATATATATATATATATATATATATATATATATATATATATATATATATATATATATATATATATATATACATATATATAATACTCCACACACATTATATATATGAACAAAGTTTCGATCATGGGGAAAAGTGAAACAATGGAGAAACTAAGTACTTTCGTCTTATTACCAAGGCATGGTCACAGTTGCTATGACCGTGTCTTGGTAATAAGACGAAAGTACTTAACATCTCCATTGTTTCACTTTCCTTCCTGGCTGAAAGTTTGTTCGTATAACTAACTATCACGTTTTTACCTTTTCATGATTTGATTTAAAAAAAGAAATATATATATATATATATATATATATATATATATATATATATATATATATATATATATATATATATATATATATATATATATATATATACATGTGTGTGTGTGTGTGTGTATATGGTTAAAATCGCGTCACTGTAGTCCTGAGTTCCTGTCTTCCATGGTTCGAGTATGAGACGACGAACTTATTATCAACTAAAAACTCTCCTTCGGGTAACATATATGAAAATATATTATTTCAAAAGTAGAGCGAATTGGATATTAAAGGACGTTTGTAGCTCAATGCTTGTAGGCTATATGAATCACGGTGATGTATATATATATATATATTATATATATATATATATATATATATATATATATTATATATATATATATATATATATATATACAAGTAATTGTTCGAGTATGTGTTCAGGTGTAGTTTATGAAATTCCTTGTAACAATCATAAGTGCGCACGGTTCAAAAGTTAGCAAGAATTTTATTTTTGATAGGACTATTTAGTCTTATTTATAGGACATAAAATATCGCCCATTGCTTATCTATGATAAGATTTCAACATCTTGTCAGCGTGAGCGTATGGCTATACAGTAATAACTGAATTAAGACATTCTGGAACCATAAGTAAATTTGCTAACATGCTCGACAACAAAATTTTATATTAATATTCATACGTGATTGGAATATAGAGGAAATTCTAGCGCTCAATTATTAATATGTTTCCTGTATCCAGTGGGCACCATAATTGAATTGTCCTCTAGAATTCAATTTTACCTTAAATGGAGGTATATAAGAGGAATCCATTTCAAGTTCAATAAGCAATACAACTTTTATTTAGTAAAATATATAATATATATATATATATATATATATATATATATATATATATATATATATATATATATATATATATATATATATATATATATATATATATATATATATGTATGTATACAAGTTTTAAGAAATAAAAAAATATGGATTGACTGGTGATCCCATTACCCATCCTATCCATACATACATACTCATCCTATAAATACAGATATCATGCTATGCTCGAATATGTGACTTCAGATATATTTCGCATAACCATTCGTTATCATTTTGATACCAGAAACCCTAAATAGATAAAAGAAAAAAATCACCTGTTCCCCTGGAAATGTGTTTGGGTTGTCAAATTACAGCAGGCAATTTACAAAGAGAATGAGGCTTTTTATTCATGTAAATCTGCGTGGTGATCACGGTGTTGTTGATATTTCCCAAATTGATTTGGTGCTTAGGGAGAATTTTAGGCACAATTTCACCTAAATTACAGTTTAGCTAAAGTTATTTTGGTATTTGATTCCGAAAATAAATGTTGGCTCAGAGGCAGCCGTAGAGAATCATAGAAGAATTTACAGGCATTTCTAAGTCATCTGAGGTAATTTGTAAATGTATAAAGGGGTCCTTTTAGGCGACCGACGGTGGTCCTCAAATGCAACTCCTGGAATTTCGGGCTGAACATTTTCCAACCACAAAATTGGCTGAGGTGGGGACATAACCAACAACAGGTGGACGGGAGAGAGAGAGAGAGAGAGAGAGAGAGTTTAGTTTTTGGCAACTTACGGATTACTCTTGCTAATACTACGAAATTGAAAGGATTTTCACAGACAACTATAGATAACTTGAGCTGAGCTCTTCGTATATCTGTGGTCCGGCTTCAAGGGAAATAGAAGAAAAAAGAAGAGGCTGGGTCTGGAACGAGAGAGAGAGAGAGAGAGAGAGAGAGCGAGCGTAAGGTCCCCTAGAAAGAGACGCAATGCTCAAATGTTCAACCTCATTAGAAGGAAAATTCTTCGTGCAAGGGAAATCAAATATCCCGCAAATTTCCAGGCAAAATCTGGCGAATAAAAGAAACGTTCAATATGCCATCGAAGCTCAGACCTTGAACAAATCTAGCTAATTGAAAGTAGGACAAACTCTCGTTCACTCAAGATGTAGATCAGTCTTCGCCTCCATACAAAGGTTTCTTCAACTACCGGCGCTGCAGGTAGATCTCTGTCTTTCATTACACGCTAGCTCTTTTTGTCATGTATATATATATATATATATATATATATATATATATATATATATATATATATATATATATATATATATATATATATATATATATATATATATATATATATATATATATATAGAATATATATATATATGTGAACATATACGTCAGATGATTGTTAATATCATTTGTCTGAATTATTTTGTATTTTGCGTTACTCGGGAGATAATTGTAAACCGTAATCTGTGGACGATAACTGATGAGTTTTATTCCCAAACGAGGCTCAACACAAGCAAATATCATTATCGTTCTGAGCAAATATTCACCGGGTCATTTGCTTTCTAGTTCTTTAAAGCACACAAATTACGCTTTGATCACTCTGTTCATAACAATGTACTGATTTATCTTCATTAGTGAGTGATCCCTTTGTAATTGTGTCTCATACTTTTTCATTCATGGGTTCAAGCTGTCTTCAAAAAAATGATTAAATTCCATTCATTTTCCTCATGAGGTTTCGTACTTTTGCTTATATTATATATATTTTTTTTTAAATATATTTTTCTTCATTATAAGCTACAGATATTTAAGGGATCGATGTGCATTTTTACAGTATATTTCGAGCCTGAGGGTAAATTAAGGTTCAATACGAAGATTTGTGTATACCAACCTCATTTAACAAACAATGGAGCTTTTCCGGTCTTTATATGAGTTCAAGAAATATGCTTGACTTGCTTCGACTGCGAGGGGAGGATATATATATATATATATATATATATATATATATATATATATATATATATATATATATATATATATATATATATATATATATATATATATATATATATATATTTTTTTTATTTTTTTTTTTTTTTTTTTTTTTTATTCCTCACACTCTCTCTCTCTCTTCACCCACACCTCAGCTGCGACCCGCAACGTTCGCCTAGCAAAAATGGACATAATACACCAATTAAGTCAACATAGGTATACTGGATTTTAGGGGACGCGTCTTACGCTGCATTCAAGTTCGGTAGGAGACTCGAACACTGGGCAATGAGCTTTTTACCTGATTGCGCAAAGAGAGAGAGAGAGAGAGAGAGAGAGAGAGAGAGAGAGAGAGAGAGGTGGAGCAATGGAAATGATTAAAGAAAAAGTAGCCATCTGCCTGTTAGCAATATTGCTATGTTAAAACTTGTCAGCGGTTTTTTTTTATGCGAGAGTTTTTGAGAATGTTTCTCGTCGATTTTCTTGGTATATAATGTCTCGTGTAATAGCATACATATTTATTTAGGTATTTTCCTCACAGACAAGGTAAAACGAAGCGGTGTTAGAAAGCATCTTTCATAGGCTATTTTAGTTGACTGAGCAATTATTTTTATGTTAAACTTGCGCCATGACAATGTGTCATTTTACGCCGCTACCAATAGCATATTGACACCAAACATAATTATTATATAGTTGTGTTTTCTGTTTCAACGCACTCTCACGCTCGTTAAGGCTTTGTCGCAACAGCACGTCAATGAACTCATATTTTTCCATCAGTACTGGCTTGTCAGAGCTGTGCTGAGATGGCGAGATGCTGAAGTACACTGGAAAATTCTCGCAGCTCGGAAAAGATTTATTCATTGTGGGTTTTAATCGTGGATGTCAGGCGCTCATTTTACTGAAGGCCCTTCTTTAACGAAAATGTTTATATAAACATAAGCATTACAGTGTCATGTACACACACGGACAAGCGGATAAACACACACACACATACACGCCTACACACACACAAACACGCACACACACATATATATATATATATATATATATATATATATATATATATATATATATATATATATATATATATATATATATATATATATATATATATAGAGAGAGAGAGAGAGAGAGAGAGAGAGAGAGAGAGAGAGTGTATGTCCTCGTTTTACTAGTTCAAAATTTTTTTACGACCTTTTGCACCAGTTTTCATTTTTACTAATTCATGCCTCCAAAATGTTTTATGAAAGAACACCTTTCACTTTTTTTCTCTCTCTCTCGTTCGCCACTTTCCTTTTACCATATTATTTGTGTCGTGTCATCCTATCGCCTACCCACGGGGTAGGAGGCGCCACCTCCTGTGGGCCCCCAGCAACTTGAAGGGGGCACGCGGGTAGAGGGGGGCAGCTATATAAGCTGTCTTAAGCACGGGTCATCGGTCACGGCGAATATAGCTACCTCTGTTTACTATTGTTCGCGGGTAACTCCTGGCGTTTGGTGGACGTTCGCTCTGCCTCCCCGCGCGTCTTTTGCCGTCCGGGATGTCACTGTCATTAGCATGTTAGCGGCAGATTAGCATATTACAGCGACAACAGCCGATCTCGGCCCGATAAAGATGACAGTGTAGACAATCTCTATCGTGCTCTTTGTTTCGTCTCATTTTATCGCGAGTTTTTTTTTTTTTTATGTTGGTTCCGCGAAAGGCTTCTTCATCCCGGCGCTGTAATCCCCCCACCCCCAACCCCTGGTGAAGTAGACCTGATCGTCAGGTATCCTCTCTCTCTCTCTCTCTCTCTCTCTCTCTCTCTCTCTCTCTCTCTCTCTCTCTCTCTAAGTGAACAGGACAAAGTAACCTATACGGCGACAATTTCCAGCGCACGCATTGCAGAAGGAAATCAACATTTCGATTATTATATCTTGACCTAGATAGAAGTGACCTAACAATAAAGCTACAAATAAAAGATCTGGGAGACATCATCTCCGCCGTCTGAACATGGTCTACTCGTATCGACATAATCTCGCAAACAGTCGTGAACAGTCGGCACGGATGCTAAGAACTTTTCAAAAAAAGATATCAACACTTATCGCCCGATATAGGTGACTTTTTTTTAGACAAATCGTAAACTGTTGCTCCTAAATATGGTCTGCACACCCAACTGACTTTGACTAAAATAGGCTGGAGGGCGTACCACACAATTCCGCCTAAAAAAAGATGGATACTTGCACCACCTCCCTACCCTACCGGGCTAGGCCCAAGGCTTTAATAAAACCAAGTAACATCCAACGTAGGCATGAACGCTATAAAATTCAACACATCTGCAATATCAAAGAGGGCTTAGTTCCAATTCCACCAACACACCCATTAGAACCGGAAACCTTTGCACTTCAGTTCCACCACAGTCCTGGAGCTGGTGTCAGATGCTGTCCACCCCAACCTGCTCTATTTCATAACCCCAGTTCCAGCACAGTCCTGGACTCCTGGAACTGGTGTCAGGTGCTGTCTACCGCAACCTGCTCTATTTCATAACCCCAGTTCCAGCACAGTCCTGGACTCCTGGAACTGGTGTCAGATGCTGTCTACCCAAACCTGCTCTGTTTCACAACCCAGTCGAGATGCTCTTGCATCATCATTTGCACCAGTGGCCTCCAATTTATGGAAGTGTCAACCTTGCTGTATCTTAACTCTCGCAAATCAACTAATGCAAATGTTCAAGCATACGTTAGACAAGTTCCTTGGTATCTTACCGGTTGAGCCAAGAAGTAATGCCACCGGTTATTATAGCGGCTCGAATACAAGGGGCAATTTTAGCTCAATCTGACACGCTGTATTCTGTTCCCCAGAGGATGTGGTCTCCAATGGAACTTCAGAAGTTCAAGCGAAGATGCAATGCATTTCTACCCTAATACTGTTCTCCTTTGCATTCTAATACAGTTTTATCTATTTATTAATTATCAATTTATTTTTTCTTTTCCAATAAGTGGTATCTCTTCTTTCTGTATTTCCCTTTACCTCCTCTTACTTTTTCCTCCCCGTTAGGGGGGGTGTTAGGGCCCCTTTCGTTCCATTTACTGTACCTCTTTTCATATTCTCTTTCTTCCTTCTTTCTATCCGCCCTCTCCTAATAGTTGTTTCGTAGTGCAACTGCCAGGTTTTCCTCCTGTTACACCTCCAAACCTTCCTGCTCTCAATTTCCCTTTCAGAGCTGAATGACCACATAGGTCCCAGTGCTTGGGCCTTTGGCCTAAATTCTGTATTCCGTTCCGTTCCTCTACTTCTTCCTAATGAACGCCATATTCTTTGTAAGTTTGAATTTCAAGCCAATGGCCCCTGTGGGCTTGTTTCGATTCTCCGGCCGGCCAATGAAGAATTAGAGGAATTTATTTCTGGTGATAGAAATTTATTTCTCGGTATAATGTGGTTCGGATTCCACAATAAGCTGCAGGTCCCGTTGCTAGGTAACCAATTGGTTCTTAGCCACGTAAAATAAGTCTAATCCTTCGGGCCAGCTCTAGGAGAGCTGTTACACAGCGCAGTTGTCTGATTAAGCTAAGTAATACTTTTTTTGGGGGGCTTGTTGCATATGAATTGGGTTCTTCTTCTGAATAATGATAATAATAATAATAATAATAATAATAATAGAGTAAGATGCAACAGTATTGTATTCAGTATCTACCATTAGTAGTATCTAAGTCTACACGGGAGAGCTAAGCCACGCCCACGGGGGGGAGGGGAACCGATCATCTAATAACCATCAGGAGAAATTCATTCTCTCTCTCTCTCTCTCTCTCTCTCTCTCTCTCTCTTTATGTTGGATTTGTGGATGATTCTTCTCTCCCTCTCTCGTAGTTTCTCATTTAATTTCGTTTATTATGTTTATTAATTCATATGGATATGTATTGCAGGCGAAAGTCCTTATGCGCAATTATCATTCACTTCAAACGAGTTACATAATTAATTTACTGAAAGCCGTTTTTGAAGGCATTATGCGTTCTGTACTAAAAGTGAAAGCTGAGGATCTAACTGGATTAATATTGGTCATTCTTTTCTTGCGAAGTAGCCTTTCTGGAGTGGAAATCTTTGATCCATAGTAACTGATTGTGAAACTTTTGATTGTGCGGTTTCATGGAGCAGTTTTTGTGTGTGTTTTTTTTCCTCATAAATTATTTGCTCGACCAACTTTAATAGGTGCGATTGGTCAGTGGTTTCGAGTGAAGGCTAGAGACTTAATCAGAGTAATTCGAAAAAACCATTGTTTCCTTCTATTTTTTTTTTTTTTTTTTTTTTTGTGCATAGGAACGTTGGTGTACTTGCTAAGACTTGGCCCAGTATAGGAAATCGGAATGGGAGTATTTTACTCCATGCTACGAGCCTGTACTATCGTGCACAAAAGTCCGTTCCCTCCGCTGATCGAGTGAACACGAATCCGCTGACTATGAAACACCGAAGCTATTTTACCCCTATAAATGTTGGTTTTTTTTTTTTTTTTTATTATAAGTGGCTTGCAGATTATAGAACACAACCGTAAACACTGTTCCTGAAATGCTTTGTATTGATCTTGCTGACAGTCATGTCTATTGATATGATTCGATAATCTATAGAAAATACTAATTCATGAATACTGACTTCCTAAGCACTTTTATTCTCAGATTTATTATGCATATTTCCTTAACTGCACATTTTGCACTCAACAACTAGTATCGTCAACAACAAAAACTTTACGACAACTTTCTTAACGATATTGGAATATGGAGACTTTACTCTATGCTCAGGAAAAATACCTGCTTCCCACTCCCCCTCGGTGTTCCCATATGCCCGTACGGTGCGACATCTGTTGGGTCTTCCCTTAGTTACTTGTTCAACTGCCTCGGTGTTTCATAGTCAGCGGATTCGGTTCACTCTGGATCAGCGGAGGGAACGGACTTTTGTGCACGATTGTACCTATCGTCCATAGGCCAGAGTTTGGCGTCTCAACCCTCTCTTATGTTATCATCATATTTAACACTTGTGTATGGTAATAACTATAATGATAATAATATTGTCTAAGCTCACACATAAACCTTTTATTATCGCAAATATCAATCCTTCAAAACCGCAGGTTTTTAGTCCAAATCAGTTTTTTGGGAATGGTCAGTCTCACTCCGAACAGTTTTATAAATTATTTGCCATTTGTGGGGGGGTGGAATTTTATATAGTTTTTGTGGCTTTTATTACTTATAACGTCAGAGAATCCTTGTTATTTTGCAACCCGTATTTAAAATCTTTATGAAAACCTGCCCATCTTTTCCTTTCATTCTGACTTAGAAAATCCTTTCTATGCAATTGTACTTTCATTTCGTTTTGAAAATCTCGTCATACGTTCCTATATTAATGCCATCAGATTTTGGTAATATGGCAGCAATTTTCATGTTGTTTTGAAATTCTTTGCGTCTTTCTTCTTTTTTGCTGCCTTCGGAAAGCATTCACAATTACAAAATATCTTTGTCTTTACTTCTGACTTTGGAGAAATAGTGTTATGTTACACCAATATCAATCTAGTTATTTTTGAATGTCATATATTTTTTTTTTTTTTTTACTTTCAGCTACGAAATACTTTGTGAAATCACCTTTCATTTTAATGAATTTGTTTGTACCTTTGCCTTGCATTTTACCTCAGACACTCAGATAGAACAACAGCAATTTTTATTAATTTGTATCTTATTCATTTATTTATTTGTATTTTCCCTTTAACTTCTGCCATCCGCAAACCTTGGCTACGTCACTGCATTCTTGGTGAAACCCTTTCGAATATCAACAGAGCAGCCGAACGCCGCAAAAACGATCTTGCATTGTGACGTGAAAATTTTCTGCATCGGTTTCTTACAACGTTATCGCGTTTTAAATGACGCAAATAACACGTATTTTTCCCCCTTTATATTTTCTCGTTCCGGCCGTAGCTCACGCGAACGCACCTAACAATCCCGCCTGAAATATATCGCCGCCGCTGGTGTCGAAATCGATGCGTAATGGCCCTAAACACAGGCATTGCTTGAAGATTTAAGCAGCGACATGAAAAGAAAGTACCTTTTTATTACGGGGATACAGTCTCGAGGCTCCGAATGAAACATCTGTGCGTGCGAGGTAAACAAGGGTGTCAGGTGTCTCGGCCGCCTGCATAATGTTCCGAAACGGTTCGAATCACTAGACTTGTTTCTGACAAATGTGATTTCGCGAGTCCGTGTCTTCATGCTTAATGTATTGTGGAGTTGTGGGCTTTGCCGTGTCTTTATTATTATTTCTCTCTCTCTCTCTCTCTCTCTCTCTCTCTCTCTCTCTCTCTCTCTCTCTCTCTCTCTCTCTCTCTCTCGCATGACTTTTTTTTACAGCAAATCTAATAAGCTTTAACCGTAAATCGCAGAAAGAATTCTTAGGGAATTTTATATCACTACTTGTCAACTTTATAGGTTCTCTGCACACACATACACACATTCATACACAAACGCACACACACACGCACAAACATATACATATATATATATATATATATATATATATATATATATATATATATATATATATATATATATATATATATATATATATATATACATATATATATATATATATATATATATATATATATATATATATATATATATATATATATATATATATATATATATATATATATATATATATATATATATACATACATACATATATATATATATATATATATATATATATATATATATATATATATATATATATATATTTGTCTATGTCACTGACCACGAGTGTTTGCATGTGTGTGTTGTGCGTTTTGTCAGTTCTATGTGTCTGCATAATATGTACGTATTAACTGCTCACAGATCCTAACCAGTACACAGTAAAGTTAAAAAAAAAACTAGTTAGTACACGAATCTTCAAAAATTTGATGTGGAAAAACGACCATAATTTTGTCAATAATTCACAACCATTCATAATATGTTCCCAAACAGACTTGAGGAATTTACGCTTCACTTATTTTACTTATTTAAATATTCATCTACTTTAGAAAACAAAGAAATCGTTAAAATTAATGATGTTTCTTCCGCTGTAAACCAGTCTATTTCTGTCTGTCAGCTTCTCTCTCTCTCTCTCTCTCTCTCTCTCTCTCTCTCTCTCTCCCTTTTCACCACCATTCATCCATAGCTCCTCCCAGTCTATTCTTCTACGCCCCTCCCCCTCCCCCTCCTCCGACTGCCTAATCCAACCATCAATGATTCGCCGCCAATCTGCTCCTAATCTCCTGCTTCTGTTTTGCGTTATTCGTCGTCTGAATTTTCCCCATTTTACTTTCTGTAAATGATGCATAATTCTTTTAAAAATTTACTCTTTATGTACATAATTTCCCCATTTTACTTTCTGTAAATGATGCATAATTTTTTTTTTATTTAATTTTTGTGTACATAATTTTTCTTGCAATCTCCCGGTGTCTCGAACGAGTTAATATTTCCGTGGTGTTTCGTTATGAAGATACATCACAAACTTTCTGTCTCGTTTGTTAACTTTCGTGAATCATGGTTCCCTCCCCTCTTTCCCCATCCACGTTCTTTCCGTTTATCCACTTCCTTTCTCTTGATCATTCCCATGAAACCGTTTAATCTGCATTTCCCTTCATTTCATTTTAAAGCTCGCCTGCCATTCTCAGTCCTGCCTGCCCTCCCTTCCTCCATCTTATTGTACTTATTTCTGTCCCCCACCTCTACTCTTCCTCCCATTTCCTGCATTCACCTTTCTTCCTGCCTAATCTCCTCTTTCTCTCCCCCCACCCCCTCCCCCGCAGGCCCCCGCCCACCCTCTTCCAACCCAGCCTTCCTTCGATATCGCGAAGTAGAATGCGTTAAAGCGACAATGAACCATAAAAGCGTTTTCTCTCCCTCCCAAATGGCCATCAGGAGCATTTTGCGGTAAATCTCTGAGGCGAATATTGCGCCAGCTCCTTCCCTACGGATGATTAGCAATGCAAATCGCTCCTGCTAACGAGTGCACTCAATGCTAATGGCATCCAGCAAGCGCCGCTGTAACGAGGCTGACTCCGGCAACGATACGTCATAACGAGGCTGAGATTCTCGTCAGACAGTCCCCTAATGACGATGTTTGTACGCTCGCCGCGTCGCTCCTAGGCTCGGATAAAAAGGAGGGGGTTGGGAGCGCGGTCAATAACCCCCCCCTGTACTGTAAACATGGAAAAACAATAGAATTTATGTAGCCTGACACATCTTGGCAGTCTGTTGCTGATGGCAGTGAGTCGCCATTTTGGGAAATAGATTTTTCTCTTAGGCCTAACGGCTGATCATTTTCGCGTAAGATAGAAAATGAGTCAGCGGGTCGTGATGACAAAATGATAACAGATAGTAATAAACGAATGCATTTTAGAAACTATGTATTTCATCAACAATGTACAGTACAAATAAGAAAATGGTTATGCATGCATACATATACACAAATAAACATACACACATATGATATATATATATATATATATATATATATATACATATATATATATATATATATATATATATATATATATATATATATATATATCTTCGATGTATAATATATGTGGTTTAAAGGATGTTCAAAGAGTTTGCAAACTTACTGCAATAATTGACAAGAACTGAAGAACCAGCAATTAACTAATTTTGATAGCCATGCTAACGAATGTTTTTATAATTATTTTATATCAAAATTAATTTACCCAAAGGGCCACAGATGAATAGAAGACATTTCACTAAGTTCTATTGTTATGAGCGACGATAATAATAATAATAATAATAATAAAATACAAAATCCACATTTTATGATATTAAAGTACTGAAGAAGGGGAGCTGAGCAGGCATTTCTAATTTTGAAAGCTCCTGCTAAATTCATTTTATTATTTATAATATATAGTACTTTACATAAATATGGATTTTGTATTTTATAAACATATTCACGGGATTGATGAAAGAAGATTTGAATAATAATAATAATAATAATAATAATAATAATAATAATAATAATAATAATAATAATAATAATAATAGCGCTTCATGAAAATCGGTCAGTTTAACAAGATGAAACTCCAGTGGATTCAACTACAGCAAAATCCTACCTATTTCTCCTTTGTAACTTGAACGTAGAACCCTGACGAGCTTTACCAGTTCGAAGGTCACAGGCCACACGAGGAAGGTCAGGGGTACCTACGGAAGACATAATGGTTCATTACCAAAGGGCAGCTGACTTGCCAAGTTGAAACAGTAGTCCGTACTGTCAGCGCGCGTCAGCTTCTGGTGGTGACAGCCGTAGGACCCGCTGGCAGCCTCCTCCGCGTCCTACAGCAACCTGTCACTTTCTACCTTTATCTCGCCCGATTGTTCTTTGGAAGCTGCTGTCTAAACTTTCTGCCCAAACGCTGGCCGTCTGACAAATATCATGATTCGGTCGTGATGTGTATTTTGTTTGCCACCGGCTTGAAGGACGGACAAACAGAAGGAAAAGGGGGGGGGGGGGGAGAATGGAAGGGACACGTGGGAATATACAAGGATATATCATTGGTCTGTGCTCCAGCGTTCGACGCGAATCCAACTGGTAAGGAAAAGTATAGAGTTTTTGCTTTCTAAATAGCCGCAACTATTGGCATGACACCTCTTCTCCCCCTACACGACCCTGCTGTTTATTTATTCACTTCGTTTTGCTCTTTGCAGGACCAGATTTCCCTTCGTTCCTGCTGCCCTTCCGCAAACCGAAGCGCATCCGGACGGCGTTCAGTCCGAGCCAGCTGCTGAAGCTGGAACAGGCCTTCGAGAAGAACCAGTACGTGGTCGGGGCTGAGAGGAAGCAGCTGGCCCAGTCTCTCAACCTTTCTGAAACACAGGTAAGCACCGTAAAAAAAATTGGGGGGGCGGGCGGGGGACTCCTGTGGTGTCTGTGCATTTGTTTGTGTGTAGCCATCTTTATGCGTCCTGGTAGGATATTCTCGTAGTAAGCATTTTTTTTTTTTTTTGCAAGCCAATAATTACTAACATCTGACTAAGGACATCTGTAAATGGACTGTTGTCTTTGATGAGGGGACGAATTACTAAATATATTTTATAATAGAAGTGTAATATCCACATTGCATCTCACGCTTACTGTAGTACGTAGTTTCAGAGATTCTTTGCTCTGTCCGAAGCAAACAAATCAGGATTCAAAAGTAATATTAACTATCAAATGTAAATCATTTATACCTCTATAGGGCTAACTTTCTATTTTGGGGATTTTTTATTTTTTATTTTATTTTACTTTTATTTTTTACGGTGGTTGCCGGGGGGGTGGGGTTAGGCCTTTAAACCTTTCTGGAGTTGCCCTCTGTACCCACTTATGGAATTCATCATTGCTGCATAAATTAATCTAAAAAGAAATAGAATGTATTGGCGTGACGTCAGAGATAAAACTGGTGACAAAGTCTTAACTTCTACCTTTTTCAAGTCCATCGTAATCTAGGATACCAGATCATTAAAAAAAATGTTGTTTACTTTTTCTTTAAAATTATAACGGAAAGTCCGTTTAAACAAACTAACTGCTTAGTGTCAAAAGGTCAACATTTCATGATCTTTGACCGTTTTCGTTATTATACATTTCTGTTTTTGCAAAAATGTCAGTTAAGAACAAGAACTTGACAGAGTAAAAAAAAAAATAGAAATTGCTAAAACATTTGGATCACCTTTACGAAAATCGGTATTATTCTGTCAGAGCTGAATATATATATGTTACTTATGCTGCTGCCTGTGTTGTAGGTGCTGTTACATTTACAATTACTGTTATAATAATAATAATAATAATAATAATAATAATAATAATAATAATAAGAAAGATACGGGCATTCATTTTACAGCAAATTCAAACTTAATTTAATTCCGTTGACTCAGTTCTTGAATTCTTTCGTTATTTTAGCAGTGAAAAGAACTAGCACGTCAATAAGTCATTCTTAATGGGTAATAGTAGCTTAAGATACGACTTAAAATAAAACTTTTTATTAGATATTACAGAGAAAAAACTCTACTACGTCTACATAGACGAAGAGGGTTAGATATCAAAGGACCAAGCAGAGTAGATTATTAATTTGAGACTTTTGAACTAGCAAGAATTACCTGGTTGAGACCTTTCCATTTTAATTATGTAACATTGATGATGTATGTTTAACGAAGAGCTGGTTCTATTATGTCTGTTACTTTTTGTTTATCTTAGCCCTGGGTCCTTTCCAGCGATGCCTGAGACCTAATGTATCTGACTAACCATCAGCTATGTACAGCATATTTCATTGCTTAAGGCGACAGAGGAACGGTCAGAGTAATGGGAAGTGACGGGATCGCCCCGTCTCGCTTTCTGTTCGAACTTGGGTTCGCGATGCCATTTACGCCACGGAAAAGAGACAGACTGCAAACTGACAAACAGTCAGACAAACAGACGGACAGGCAGAGAAACTGACTGGGCAGTGAAAGCATCTGTACAGTGTATTCTGACTGGCCTAACATTCGGTGTCGCATGCTAACGTTTACTGAAGTAGCTAATGTACTAGAAACACGCGAAATACCATGAAAGCCTTTGAACTTATTGTAGTTGTTTTTGTAGCTTTTCCTGTGACATATCCTGGTGTCTTATTTGCAACGTGCTTTATAAAGTCATCATTTTTATGTGCTTTTGCCATGGTAGGCTACTAGGTTTTTTCACTCGGCCTAATATGATAAAATTTTGATTTTTTTTTTTTAAGAATTATTTGTCACATAATTTCAGGTTATTTTATAATGCATGCTTTAAATTGTTGTTGCTGTTATTTAAAGCTATTTCTGCATTGGTATGCAAACAAGCAAGAAGGAATTGTTTATTGACAACAGTCGAATTAGTTTTGGGGTATTTTTACCTGATCTTCCCTTGTATTTATTTATTTATTTATTTATCTCTCTCTCTCTCTCTCTCTCTCTCTCTCTCTCTCTCTCTCTCTCTCTCTCTCTCTCTATATATATATATATATATATATATATATATATATATATATATATATATATATATATATATATATATATAATATTAATTATTTACTTATTTATTTATTTATTTATTTATTTATTTATTTATTTATTTATCTATTTAATCGTCTACTTCACATTTCATTTAGACGGTGTAAAATTGTTTCAGTGGAAAGATAATTATAAGGGAAAACAAAGCTTTAGTTTTATCAATTATTTGCGAAGTTGTTTTTCGTGTGGTCAACTGACACAAGGGTTGTTGGTTCCGGTGTTGTTTTGCAAGGCGCATTCACGTCCAATTGCTTATTTACTCCTTATTGATTATCGCTTTTGACGATATTGCTCGTGTACGGACTTGAATGCAAACTGTTCCTTGTAATTACCTCTTCATCATATCTTCGTTTATATGCATATGTATATATATATATATATATATATATACATACACATACACATATATGTATGTATGTATATATATATATATATATATATATACATATATGTGTGTATACATATATGTGTGTATATATATACACATATACATATATGTCTGTGCGTTTGTGTTTTTGTGACAAAAGTTGCTACCCCCCCACCTCCATCTCCTCACCAGCTACGATCACTACAGTCAGCTGACTCCTAGGTATATAATTCCCTAATTCAGTCAACAGAGACATTGTAGGGTTTTACCGGAACAAACCATGATCCAATCCGGGCTCTTCTGCTGGTATGGAAATCATGACTATTAAACTGAAAGGACTTATATATATATATATATATATATATATATATATATATATATATATATATATATATATATATATATATATATATATATATATATATATATATATTCTTACTACATTAATTAATAAAGCGTTTTGCAATTCATAATTGATTTCATAATAAATTTAGTTAAGGCGTTATCCTACAGAATATTTACACTGGCGGCACTCACAAAATATCGTATGAAGTGACATTCTCTCGTATATTCAGATCTGATTTAAAAACATCTTATTCAACTAACTGCTAAGACGAATGATATTTGAGAGGGCAATTAAAAACGTAATATAAAAAAATAATCATTATCAACCATTAAAAAACTCCTAACAGCCCCGTCATTAGCGAGGGAGATTAAAGATAAAAATAAAGAAAAATTCATAACAGATGTCCCATTGAAGAGGACACTAAAAGATTAAAAAAATAAAAACAAATAAAAAAAAACAGGGAAATTCCCTCAGGACAAACAATAACACAAATATTAAAAAAAAAAAATCTTAACAGCTCTTTCCTTTCAGGCACCATAAAGTAAAAGACTAAATATGAAATTTAGAAATAATTAAAACGAAATAAAAATCTTATTAAGAGAACATACTATTCCCGGCGGAGGAGAGGCGCTTAATTGACGGTGGCAAGTGATAACAAATGAGAAAATTACCGCGGCAAATGAGAGGCTTTCTGGTGATATACTTCTGCCAGGTTCTGCAGAGTCATCTGCCTTGCGCTGATTCCTCTGTGACTCTTGAGGCTTCTTTGTTATGGTGCTGCCGGATTTTTTTTTTTTTCTTTTTTTTTTGGTTAAATGTTGAATTTCTTGTAAACAGAAAACACCTAGTTGGTGACATCGTCTCCACGAGGGAATTTCTGGTTAGATTGTCTTCGAAATTACCGGTGAATTTCAAGATAGTCAGAGATCATATTTACTGACGAATTTCCAGTTAAATGGACTTTGTAATTGCCGGCAAACTTCAGTATAGACAGAAATCGAAATTACCGGTGGATTTTTAGTTAAATTTTAAAGACAATCTTAAGTCGTAATACTAGCGAATTTCTAGTTAAATAATGGCCTTCGTAATTATTAGCGAATTTCTAGTTAAATAATGGCCCTCGTAATTATTAGCGAATTTCTAGTTGCACGGATGTCGTAATTACAGATGAATTTTTATTTGAAAGCAAGTAGCACTACCTGGTGAATTTCCAGCAAAATCTTCGTCGCTATCATCAATAATTGTCTTGTGCAATGCCCTTCGAAATTACCCAAAATTTGTAGTTCAATGTTGGTGGGGGGGGCGGCGATTACTGGGACTCTGTTCTTCTTTTTTATTCTGTTTCCTTTCTGACAGTACTTTAATTTTCTACTTTCTCTGGTGGCGTACTTGTTTCATTATTATCCGCAATGTGCAAATATTCATATGGAAAAAAATCTAGGTCATAAGTACAGTATATTTATTTTTGTTGTAATCTTTATTGGCAAAATATGGATGTTGTATGCGACTGAAAGAAAAAAGTTTGAAACTGTTAAGATGAATTGTTTAAGTAGTATGTGCAGCGTATGGAGAACTGACTGGCTGACAAATGGAATACGCTGGAATCATAAAAAGGTTAGAACAGAATGTAACAGAGTATTTTGAGATGGTCTGGTCATATAGAGAGAATGAGCGACGATTCGTTTGGCGAAAATTTGTATATAAAACGGAAGTTTTGGGAGGATGGAACACCTACATAGGTTGGATAGATGGAATGAAAGAGGCATTTGAAAGGAACAGCCTTGACATTTAATAAGAGCCAAAGTGAATGCTAGATGGCTGCGAATGGCGCGGGATGTGTAGGTGTTCGACGCGCTGCTGATTTGCTTTCTGTCTAGGCATGCGAAGGGGCGAATGTAGTGGAAGTTATAGTACGAAGTGGCAATGACCGTTTTCTGTGGGAGTGTGAGTGTCTAGTTTCACCTCCTGCTAGGTAAAACTGGTCAATATTTAGATGTACATACATACATACATATGCATACATAATAGCGCGTTATTGCCTAGCGCTTCTTCTTCCCTCGTCCAGCAGGTAAGCAAAGTAGCAATCACGGCCTCTTCTGTCATTCACTCGCCCGACCTGCATCCTTCCTCGCTCTCTCTCTCTCTCTCTCTCTCTCTCTCTCTCTCTCTTGGCGAGGCCTCATGCACCGCTATCCTTCGTTTATACCCTATCGAAAACGCCATTCAGGTCGAGCTGCAAAGCGCGGAGCGTTTTTGTAACCATATTTCCATTTCGATATCTTTTCGTGTCTTCTGAGCTGGCCCACGGAGGTTCCACCGTCCGTCCACCCTACCCCAAACTTTTCCCTATGATTATTCTCCTCTCTTCTCGTTCCATTTCGTTTCATTACCTTCTTCTCTTTATAGCAGATCCAGGTGGATTCGCCATACACTCGAAGATGACTTTTACGTAGCAAAGGAAAGCCGTTATGCATCTCGTCACCTTAATGGGTCTAAAGCCATTGAAGAGCTAAGCAAAGTGAATGGCGTTGGCAACGCTGTGACAGTGGGAAATAGAGGTTGGGGAGGATTGGGGAGGTGGGGTTCCGGGGCAGGAGCTGGTGTTGTTCAACGTAGCGTGTTCTGGTGCTGTCAACGCTGTCGGGTGTTGCGTGCAATAATGTTGAATGTATGAGGGACCAGGGCCAGGACAGGGCTATTCACGGCATGCCTTTAGGTCCATTTTCTGAAGGGGCGCTTCGGGATTTCCGAGGCTAAAGATATCGCGAAGCTCATGTCGTCCCGCCGTCCTCTACACACGGGCGTTTGGCCCAAGACCGTGCGATGCATCGGAGGCCAATAGAGGCTGAAACCCTCTAGCTGGTGTTACTGTAAAGGATTCTAACTACAACGGGGAAATGTGGCCATTTGCCTCCGTAGAGCAATTTGCTGCGGAAAGCGCCCAGTTTCCTCCACAGAAACCTTTTGCTTTGCAGAGTACCTATAAAAAGTACGACTTCATCCACTATACCGCCATGCGATGCCATAAGGCCTGGCCAGACGAACGCGCATAGCGGCCTCGCTCTCGTAAAATCGAGGGGCGCTTGACACCAAATAATGCGTTAAGTAAGTCAAGAAGTTTAATTCTTAAGCGACATAAGTATTCCCTTCAAGTTACAGGTTTGGGCGCAAAAAAATAGTCCGTCACTTAACGTTAAAATACTTCTTCACGTCGTTATCGATTAACATGGGAAAACCGCCCCTGCGCATCGTACTCACTTGTGTCAGAATTAAACCTTTAGCCCAACCCCATATTCATTTCACTCTCGCCCTCCTAATTAATCCACAGACCCCACTGCTGGAAAAGGCATGATGCGATTGAAGCTCTCTGGAAAATTGGGAATTATTGTGAGAGAGAGGATTGGTGAGATTCCAATCGGAATACTGATCCCTATCTATCTAGTGTGCGCAGATGAAGTAAATAAAACCATATTTGACAAGAAATGTAGGCGCATACGAACGTTAAGGCTCATCTAATAATAAAGATCTAAGGTGAAGAGTGTTCATAAATCAAGTGAGATTTACATATACATATACATATACATATACATATACATAGAGAGATGGAGAAACTATAAGTGCAAATACTGATAAAGAAGAATACATTTATGCACTCACAAACGCTGGAGTAGAGAGAGAGAGAGAGAGAGAGAGAAGAGAAGGGAAAAGCGATAGCGAGGGGAACGAGGTTTTCAACATTTGTCAGTCCATTGGGGTTAATCGTGATGAAATGATCGTGGAGGGGAATCGGAGGGGAGGTGCTCCCTCCCTCAGCATATGCTGCGGGTGTTGACGACTGGACCGCAGGGCGTTGAATGTAAATCACTTGGAAATCGAACCGAACAAATCGGATTCCTTTCTCTCTCTCTCTCTCTCTCTCTCTCTCTCTCTCTCTCTCTCTCTCTCTCTCTCTCTCTCTCTCAGTAAGGAATTTTGTGTTCCCAAACGACAGAATTATTCTGCATCCATAGTTGGACAGTAGAAGATTCTATTTTTAATCCTTTTCTTCTTCCCCATTATTTTGAACATTATTTTATCGTTATTATTATAAAATAATAAGTATTAGTAGTAGACGTAATTTTTTGAGGGGATATATAGTTTATTATTTTTAAATCTTTCCTTTATTTCAATCACAATTTAATTGAATATGTAACTATGATGTCTCTTCTTCAAATATCAGTCAGGGCTTACTTCCAATATAAGTTAAGATAGTTTTCAGTCAATAAAGTAAAGCACTAAGAGAAAAAATAATGAGGTAATAAAAAAAAAGGAAGCGGAATTGCTTCAGCTGTCCGCCATTGCACAGGTATCTCAATCTGAGCAAGCGACCGGTTTGTAAGTGCAATCTTCCTCACCCGAATCAAAATATTTGAGGCTTCTTCCATTTTAACTGGAAAAGAAAACAAAAAAGAATTAATGTAAACAAAAAAAAGTCCATCGATTCTACTTTTAAAATTAAAAACTTGAAAAAAAGGGACACCAATGAGGTTCATTCCACAAGGCTCTCTTTGTTAATAATGATATATATTTCTTGATGTACACATAATAGAATTTTATTTTTTTTAATTCCTAAAAGCAAGCCCCTGCGCGAATTTCTGTACTTCGTTTACATTTTCGCCATCGAGAGTGTACCCAGATGTCTGTATGTGTCACGCACGCATAGACTATATGGTAATGAACTAAGAGCATTGCGACCGTAACGAGAGTGTCATCATGGCCGGAACGTTATGAGTTCATTTTGCCATGTAATTCACAGAGGTCTAATTGTTCACGCGCTACATATATACATACGTACATGCATACATGCATACACACACATATATATATACATTTATAAATATTTATATATATATATATATTTATATACACATATACACACATATATACAAACAGTATATATTACTTGATACCAATGCACTAATAGTAGCAGGTACCTCTTAATTTCTTACTGACTCCAGCTCGATTTGGATACAAGCTTATATACTAGTGATAGCCTAAATAAATTTCTGCGTTCCCTGGCGGGATTCGAACAAACTCAGTCAGCTTCCAACGAGAATATATAAATATATATGCATATGTATATATATGTGTAATATATATACATATACATAGAGAGATGTACATATAAAGTTCTAGAGAGAGAGAGAGAGAGAGAGAAAATCTAAAGGCAATTTCACCACATAAAAATGTCACTCTGTTTATCATGGCCACTTAACCTTTCGACTTTCTCTCCTTTTTGTTTTTATAACTCTTATTACTACAAGCCTATATCCAAGCGGCAAATGAACAGAGAAACTTGAATAATCCTGTGTGTGTTTGCGTGTGTGTGTGTTTGTGTTTGTGTTTTTACGTGTGTGTTTGTGTGTGGATGTGAGTCACGCACAATGAACTAAGGACATCTTGCACGTAACAATACAATCATTATGGTCTGGACATTACAAGTCAATTCTGCTATGCAAGTGACAGGGGTTTAAGTGGCCGGTTTATGTCCAGATTAGCGAATGTTACGACTTGACTCCAACATTTGCGAGTCGAACGTTGTTATTTTTTCCAATAACGTCTCTGAAGTGTTTCCTCAGTCTGCGTGACTCACATGCCATTTGTCATTTATGTACAATACGATGGTTCTCTTGGCAGTTAAGAACTTTAGGTACTTTTCTATTGGTCAAGTTTTGTTCCCTCGTCTTGTTGCTATTATTTGCTATTTTTTTTTTTTTATAACGCTAAATTATCTGTAGAGTCAGTATTCAAGAACTACAGCAATTTCCTTTACCTATTTTTTGGTTTATTTTACATTCACGACTACCCTACACTTTGCATGAGGTTATGCCGTCATGTCTCGTATTAATCTTAATCTTAATTATTTCTTGACTATGACAGCTGACGAGTTCGATGATGTAACCCCTAGATTTTAAAAGTAACATCTATGATGAGGAATTGCAATTCTAAGAAGCAAACTTTGTCATTGTCTGTCCGTCCGCACTTTTTCTTTCCACCCTCAGATCTTAAAAACTGCTGAGGCTAGAGGGCTGCAAATCGATATGTTGATCATCCACTCTCCAGTCATCAAACATACCAAATTGCAGCCCTCTAGCCTCAATAGCTTTTATTTTGTTTAAGATTAAAGATAGCCATAATCGTACGTCTGGTACCGCTAAAGGTACCAACAACACATGCCACCACCGGACCGTGGCTGAAAGTTTCAGTTTCAGTGGTTAAAGGTAGCCATAATCGTACGTCTGGCACTGCTATATGTACCAACAACACAGGCCACCACCGGACCGTGGTTGAAAGTTTCATTGGCAGCGGCTAAAATTTTCATCAGCCGTGGCTGAAAGTTGCCTGCTGTACAGAAAACTCGATAGCGCCGAAGATACTTTTTTTTACTTGTTTAATATTATTTTGTCAAAAGTGGCCAAAAAAAATCTCTATGTAGAAGCTTTGCTAAATTTCTCAATAGAGTTCCTACGCCCTTTTTTTCCCACATTTTCTTGGTATATGGAGAATCAAAGGAAACATTAGTAACATTGTGGATTTTGAAGAACTTTGGTCTCAGTATTAATCTTGGATGGACAGTCTGGTTTATTCATAAATAGCTACAAATTTTTTATATTATCTAAGATAGTCTCTTTTGCAGGAAAATATTTCCTTTACAAACTTAGCAAGTGTCGTCTTCATCAATAATAATGGTAATATCGATGGCAACAGCAACGGTAATTTTAACAAATAGTATTAGAATTCAGTGTCATCACTCATAATGACTATGAGCGCGAAGTATGAAAAATAATTGTAATCTTTCATTCTTACAATTTTTGCCTTTTGATGTTGAAGTTATATATATATATATATATATATATATATATATATATATATATATATATATATATATATATATATATATATATATATATATATATATATATATATATATATGTATGTAGACACACATGTATATATATATACATATACATAGTGCATGTGCATTTTAATTACTCAGTTCTTACATGTTCTGAATATTGGCCCCATGTTTGGTCGTCGGCAGCTGGCTCGTATCTTAGATTGTTAGACAAAAACTAGAGTTCTATAACATTTCTTATCCACGATCTCGATATTAATCTCTGCCACCGTCGTTCAATTAGCACATTTTGCAGACTTTAAAAGGTATTTCATAATTGTGATCCCCCTTTGTACTGAGATCTCAGACTACCATCCACTACTTAGTACCAGATGTTCGGTAAATTCCATCAGTTCTGTTTTTTTTCTTCTGTGAAGTTACACAGAGGTTTTATGATTGCTTTGATCAAATTGTATAATGGTCTTCCTAATCCCATAACCGTTCAAACTTCTGAAGTTTAGTTTTCAGCAGGCTTGCACAAGTCTACCTTAATAATGCTTTTTCATTTGTATTATTTATTGTACTTCTTTGGTTATCTTACCTGTGGTTTTCTTAATTACTTCATGGTTTTTTCTTTATTTCTCATTTTCCTTTTTTTTTTGTGCCAAGGTGCTTTTCCTATTTAGGCCATTAGGTTTGTAACATTCTGTTTTTCGAAATAGCGGTGCAGTTTGGTTTATATATATATATATATATATATATATATATATATATATATATATATATATATATATATATATATATATATATATATATATATATATATATATATATATATATATATATATATATATATATATATATATATGTGTGTGTATATATATATATATATATATATATATATATATATATATATATATATATATATATATTTATTTATTTATTTACATATATGTATATTATATATATATATATATATATATATATATATATATATATATATATATATATATATATATATATATATATATAAATGTGCGTGTGTGAATGTGTAATATTGTTAGAATTAGTTAACTTCCGCATCTTCACCGAAAGCGATTACATTACGAATATTCAACGAATTAGGGAATGCACACTCACGCACTATCAGATAGAAACTATATCTCAACGCCACCATTTCCTTCGTTTCCGTGATGATAACAAAGCAGTCGAATAACCCAGGGATAAAGCACGAATGCATGGGAACAAAGAGAAGAATAATAAAAACGAATTAAAGAAAAAAAAAGGTAAAGAAAACCGTCACCTGCTGTGATAATTTGGTTATAAATGTATTTCGAGATACTGCGCTGACGATAAGAATTCTTTATTAACTTGACGGAATTAAACAATGGGGCAAAATTAGAGTCTATCTCTCTCTCTCTCTCTCTCTCCTTTTCTTTCTCTCTTGTTCTGTCATATCTTTAATCGTTATTTTATTGCCTAATGCCCTGCATGAAAGGTCGAGGCTCGACAGAATCACTTATTCTCGAGGGCGGTGCTGGAACACCAACCAGATGGCCACTTGAATTTCCTCTGTGAAGATTAGTAATCCACGAATTGAATGGTGACTGGTTCTCTCCTTCCACTGCCAAGCTCCGGAATTTTCTCATTGCTTACGTTTACCTTGATCCTTATGCTCTCCTTCCCTTCAAGAGGTAGGACTGCTGACTCTTTTGGGCCTAGGGCGTGGAGACGTTCTCTTTCTTAACCTTTATTCATTTCATCAATTCAGGCCTATAGTTAATAAAAACTGATCTCCGTTTTTCATTAAAAGAATATGAAAATGAGAGCTAAGAAAATTGAAATAGTCAAACTTCATGCAGAGACATTGTTAAGAGAATCTATTCAGGCAGAAAAGTTAAGTCTACCTTAGTTTAACCAGATCACTGAGCTGATTAACAGCTCTCCTAGGGCTGGCCCGAAGGATTAGATTTATTTTGCGTGGCTAAGAACCAACTGGTTACCGAGCAACGGGACCTACAACTTATTGTGGAATCCGAACCACGTTACAACGAGAAATGATTTCTATCACCAGAAATAAATTTCTCTAATTCTTCATTGGGCGGTCGGAGAATCGAACGCGGGTCCAGCACCGTGCTACCCGAGAACGATACCAATCCGTCCAGTGAAGAATCTATTCAGGCAGAGAACAAAGGAGACAAGATAAAGAAACTTCTCCTTGCCCACCCCGATCCCGCATCCAGAGAAATCATGCTTGCAACAACCGCGACGTAAACATACATGCACGCATGTATATATATGCACGCAATTACACGCAGACGAACTCACGCGAAGCCGTGGAGGCGGCCGGGCAATCTACGATTCTCACGGTCGATCACCCATTTCCTTAGAGTCGCCCTTCCCTGGGCATATAACGCCGGCAGTAGTCAGGCGGGCTATAAACAACGTGCGAGCCAATCAAACCAATTAAAGACACATTCACACTTGTTACGCCCGGTCTCTCCTAATTCGAGAGCTGTTAAAACCCAGGTCGATCGCACGTGTAGAAACACCTCGGAGAACTGCTGCTGCTGCCTGTGTGTGTGTATGTGAATGTGTGTGTGTATGTGTGTATGTGTGTGTGTGTACCTCCCGGCGGTGGCCGTCCATTTTGAACACGGCCCCGAGCGAGTCTTCTATAACTGCACCTCCTTCGACGACTCCAGATGTCTCTCGTTTCCTTTGGCGGGCTCGGTGTATATCCTGCTGCAGGATGGGGCGCGTTTCCTTCGGCTGCGAGGTTGTTTGTTCGTCGGAGTCGTCGAGGTGGCAATTACCGTCATCAATTCGTGCAATTGGGAGTCGTTTACATCAATTGCGGATTGATGCGATAACGTCGTCAAGGGGAATTTATTTTCCGAAAGTCGCGTCGGTTCGTTGACGTCTCGTAATTTTTGTCAGTGTCTGTGATTCTGTTTGGCATGTTTCGTCATGAAATATTTCACAAATTATGCATCGTGGTGGTTTTTCTTTTTTTGAGAGGGGGCGCCAACATCCGCGGAAGCTTTTTCCGGTTTTTGACAATGTTTCTGAAAGTGTTTGATCACTGTCACATTTACTTATATTTAGATATATGCAGTGTCTATTATACTAAAAAGACGAACACGTAAGACCTCAGGTAGGCTATGAAAGTTGTCCCTTTCATTTAAGAGTTAAAAGTTCACTCTGAGTTCGGTAACTGAAAATCGAAAATTATCATTCTTCACACTCATCCGTCAGAGAAGGCATCAAGTCTTCTGGAAATGAAAGATCTTTCGTACTTACCCGAAAAAGCGATCTTCCAGAGTTTGCGATACTCAAGGAATATCAGGTCCTCTGCAAGGAATACAGGCTTCCCCCACCGCCCCCACATAAAAAAAAATCCTGTATGGGCCACTACATAGATCTTCAAATGGCAGGAATCCTTAACATCAGAATGATCATAGAATATTTCCTAGAATAATTTCACTCTCCTTTACGTGTGTGTGTATGTGTGTGTGTAGTGGGTGTGTAAGTGTGCATGCATGTATATATATATATATATATATATATATATATATATATATCTGGAGCATCTCATGAAATGGTTGTTCACTATAATGTAACGAGAATATCGTTCTAAAACCAAAATCTTCCAGGAGCACTGGATATCCTAGAAAGCTATGATCTACATACATAATGAAGCTGCAGAAAACGACGACGTTTGCCCGAACAAAGAGCTCTGACACTCTTCAATAGCATTAGCTAGAAAAGTGCCAACACTGGAGAGTTTTGCCTTCATTGTTAGTTTCCTGCTTTTAAGAAATTTTTGGTACTTTTAGTAACTGGTGATTCCAGTTTGGGAATATCTAAAGTAAAGAGAAAGTTCCAGACTAAAAACTGTGGTTCCTCGCAGAATTCTTCGCCTGAACGTGAGAGAATTTTTGGTTACTTGGCAACAATTATGGCGCAGAGATTTACATAGGCACGCACGACATGAGAAAGAGTTGGAGTGCAAGAGAGAGAGAGAGAGAGAGAGAGAGAGAGAGAGAGAGAGAAATGAACTGGTAAACAGAGGATAACAAATATGAGCTGACGACATCTTTCAGCCCTTGACATCGTTCCCTGGCCACATCCGGTTTCGAGCCCATAAATCTTTATCGTTTCTCCCAGAACCGCTAAGTTAGCCATCCAGCTTTACAAAATGGTTCACATCAAGCTGTAATGTTTCTGAATCTAAAAAAGGAAAAAAAGCTTTCAAGTTGTAACTTCTTTAAAAAAAAAAACACAATTAGAAGTACATTTGAAATCACGGCTCCTTAGAAAAAGCTCACCCACAAATTTGGAAATCTGAGTTTCTAATTTACTTGGGTTTTGCGTGGCCACCTTCTCATGCAAAAAATGTCTAAGTTGCCGGTCTCTCCTCCTTAGCTTTCGACATGCATTCATAAAAAACTGATACCAGGCTAAATTAGGAATGTGCCAAGGAAGAAATAAATGATAATTGAGAAGCATTTTATTTCAAGATTAAGCATGACTAATGATACAGCAGGTGCATACTCCCAAACCTCAATGGACATCCGCTCCGTCCCTGTTAAAACATACTTGACGTTTTTAAGAGATTGCCAGCACCCCTAAAGCTAAATGCAGGTAGGGTAACTGGAGAGACAGACAAACGCACACACACAGACAGGGCGAGCTTATTTGTGTTAATGTAAGTCATTTTTTGACCACGAAGCTGTTATGAAACATTCCCGGGCCCGAAAATGAAGCCAGCCCGGGAGAAGAACCGACCGATTGTTTCTTGTCGGGAAGTGTAACTCAAGAGGAACACATATCTGAGACATAAGAGGAAAGAAGAAAAAGCAAAAACAAAAGACGTTCGTGAGGAAACAGCGCATATCCTTTGGTTACGGAAGAATGAAAAATTATTTTTACGGCCCATTTTCAGGTCATCAGTTTAAGCAGCGCCAACGGAAACGTGCATAGTAAAGACGAAAGAAATTTGTGTTTACGGAGGATGGCTGACCCCGAGTGTTACGCATTACTGCTGTTAATGCGGATTAATCACGTTTAATTATGTCACTTAGTGACCATTATCAAGGCTTTTAAAAAGCGTTCGAGATAAAGTGCGTGAGAAGGAAAGGTGGTGGGAGGGGGCGGGGGCGGGTTTCCAGACGGCAGTATGCTTAAGCAACGGCGCATGAATTACGAAGCCTAAGTTGGGCGTAATGGGACAGTTATCATTTGTGCAGAAGTTTATGCCTTTTCCCCTTCTTTCTTTCTTATCTGTAAGTGTCCTTAATGGCACCATTTCCCGGCGAAGGCTCCATGATAATTGCGAGACAGCGATGCTTTTGTCAATGAAAAATGGCTGCCAGAACAGGTGTCCCTTGGTGGCAAGAGCTGCAAGTAAGGGTGTCTGTGAAATTTATTAAATCCGCTAACTACCTGTGTTTCCTGCCGTGAATGGCAGGTACTTATTAAAGAAAGATACCTGGTCACATATTCTCTGTTAGCTTTGCTAGTACTTGTATTATACTCGTCTTTATTGGCACCCTTCAGTCGGACCACCAAGGAATGTCTGCAGAGATCCAAATCTAAAAATCACTAAAAAAATATGATTTAGAGTTAAGTGAAGAAGTGTATATAGCGATTTTTTTTAAATATTGCCTAGTATCATCACTTTTATTGTTGTTTTATTTCTTATCATTACTCTTGATGTAGTAATTTTCGCTAGCAAAATGGCTGTTTTATGGTGTTCTAGAAAATAGTATTTGTTACATGTTATTCAGAGCTGTGCAGTACATGGTAGGCAGTTCTGACCTTCGTCTTCCAGGCCTTAATGAAGTTCTGGAAGACTTTTAAACAAATTAAGAGCCAGTGATAACATATATTACGGATATTAGAGTTGTTCAAAGAAACTTCCTATAATTTCCAAAAAAAAACAAAAAAAACAGCGTATGCCATGCTCACCATTAGGGAAAATTTTTTATTTTTCTAATTCATATTACTCTTCGAACAAAATCTGTGGTCACGGTATAGCAACAATGGTATTTGAATAGTGTGTATATGTACAATACATATACATACGTAAACTCATATCATATGTATATATATATATATATATCATATATATATATATATATATATATATATATATATATATATATATATATATATATATATATATATATATATATACATATATATATATACTGTATATATACATACATATATGTATATATATGTGTGTTGTGTGCGCGCGCATATATGTGTTTTAGTGCGCGAATAACTCATAATCTTAAGAACCAATGTTCGACCCTGCAGCCGAACGAGTGGGAACGTATTTCAAGATTTCAGTCGATTGTTGTGGGTCGTAGTTAAGGGAAGGAGAGATAGAGTGAAAAAGAGAAAAAACGTAGTTCCTGAGTTTTCATTGTTCCAAAAAAGGAACCACTCACAAAACGGAAGGTACTTGTTTAAGGATATTTTCTGTATGTATATATATATATATATATATATATATATATATATATATATATATATATATATATATATATATATATATATATATAATATATATAATATATATATATATATATATATATATATATATATATATATATATATATATATATATATATATATATATATATATATATATATAATATTTATATAAATTTTCCAGCCTTCCTATTTTCTCATTATATATATATATTTCGTTATTTATTGAACTTCCCTCTTTACATTTTTAAAAAATCATCGACTAACTAACCTTGTTTTCAAGTTTAGCCAAAGAAGTCCAGGGCGCCTTCAACGGTGAACAGTTCTTGTTTTTTACTCAAATCCGTTGAAGAAGGTTTGGTATTTCACAATTCCCCGTCCGTGACCTTCATTTACCATGCAAAGGCTCTTATGAAGGAATTTTATGGTCAAAAAGTCCTTCACGTTATTCCCTAGCGATAACCTTCAATTAAGTCATAGCCTTCAAGAATGTTGTTGTAGTTAGAGAATTGCGGGTAATGTGGATTTAACGTTAGACATATTCGAGAGCTTTATTATAATGGTTATTTTGCAATGTGCCTTTTTCCTTTAGTAATGGTGGTCTCAACGAGTCTTTAGGATGTGGATGCAAGCCCACGCCCGCCTCTGGACAATGGCAGATGGTGCTACTTATATACATACATACATACATACATACATTATATATATATTTATATATATATATATATATATATATATATATGTATATATATATATATATATATATATATATATATATATATATATATATATATATATATATATATATATATATATATATATATATATATATATATATATATATATATATATGTATATATATATATATATATATATATATATATATATATATATATATATATATATAATGTGTTTGTGTAATCAGATTTACAAATGTAGGCGAGCAATTCCACAAGCGCTTTGTAGCAGAAGTTGCACAGAAAATACAGCTGTTGATACTTCAACGGAACATTATTCGACTTATTTACTCATCCTCCGTGACAGTAGGCCAAAGCCACCAACACCATGGGGGGCCTCCGGTGTCAATTGCGCTTGCAAAATCAAATGTCTTTTTCCCAAACGGCAACACTTGACAAGGTTTGTGCAACACTTGACAAGGTTTGTTTTGCATTTTGATTACGGCTGTAGGGGACTGTGTGATGTGAATTTAATCTCGTTAAATTCTTCATTGTTATATTAATTATTCATGAAAGCAGCTGAACGATTTGATATGATTTTGTACTAATACGAGTACTTTACGCATGGGACGTTGTTTATATTTGTTTTCGCAGTTTTGTGTTGCTTGTATAAATTCTCGGTCAATTATCGTTAAACAGTACAGCAGTTTATGTTATGTATCACCATCCGGTTTTTTTTCCCCTGTTAATAAATGATCTATGTTCTTCTATCACAAAGAATGTCAAATATTCCTCTACTCAACCATGATTCCTTGCGGCTCCGTGAATATCCTTAAGACATTTCAAAATACTCAACCTTATCGATTTTTGCTCAACATTTCATTCAGTACCAGAAGAAAACTCTGGCGAAAATGAAAAACATTTACCCAGATATATCCGAAGTCAGTTATTCCACTTATGAAAGTCAGTCTTACTGTTTGTGAATCGAATCCTGGAATCTTGGACCGACAGTGCTTTAGATATACTCGCCCTAACGTCAAATATTTTAGCGGTCGGCGTAAATTTTTTCTTTATGCGGATATTAATTTTTTTACTGTTTGATCTTTGAAGAAATTCAAAGATGAAATGAGAAAAATAATCATTAGTCACTAGTTTTCATATCCTTTACCAAAGATTATTATTATTATTATTATTATTATTATTATTATTATTATTATTATTATTATTATTATTATCATCATCAAAACTAGCAAAAAAAAAAAGACCAAGATATTGCATGGCTACTCTACTCCAAAAGAATAGCCGTGTCAAAAACAACGTAAATAAAAGAAACGATAGACAATAAATTAATAATTATGTAAAATAAGAGATCTAGTAAAACAAAATATTAGCCGTTTATCAAGGAAGACCATATTTGCAGTCAATAGAACCGACGCCATTCTTCGAAGAAATGGTGTTTTAGTATATCCTGGCTTCGAGCGATCAGTTTCCCTGGCATGATTTATGTCCTTCTAGCACGCGCTGACTCATTCAGAAACTTCGAGTGTGCTATTTTAACTTCATATTTCACTCTTTTCGCCATTAACATTTCTGTGTGTGTGTGTGTTTTACTATTCTCATAAAATATCTTAATAGTCGCAGAACTTCATGTCATTATAACATTTGCCTTTGGGGCGTAATTTTTTTAAAAATGCAAATGGATAAAATAAATGTTATCTCTCATTATTCTGTCTAGTCTCGTTTCCAGCGATATCGACATTAACTGTATTTTACATCCTATCATAAATTACTGTAATGGCTATACGATATCATGGTAATATCACCTCGAACGCTCTTACACCACTTTAACCTATCAAAAAAACCTATTCCAATCATTCCTTCCACTAGTTCGCCTATCAAAGTTAACAATGGCCTATGAATCTGTGACGTCAATTTAACATGCAAATGAAACGGTGAAATTTGTCATGTTAATAATTTTCCTCTCAGGTTTAACAATAACCTTTGGATCCGAGATGACAAGTTAACATTATCTCCGTATTCGTTTTAACAACCCTCGTCTTAGAATTATCATACATGAATCATCGTTAAACGTACTCTCGTGACGTTTCTCCGTTCCCTTCTAACATAAAACAGGCCGCGATAAAACATTATAACAGGTATTAAAGTCTCACAGGAATTAAAAAAAAAAAAAAAAAAGAGCAAACCGCGGCGCAGCCTACGAAGAGAGGCGCTTCGCCGAGGCAGGTTTATGGGAATAATCTGTCTTTTTGGCAAATTAATAAGCCTCGTGTCCCGACCCGGAACTGCGTTAATTATCATTCTATTAAATCCGGGTTGCGTACGCGATTTACAGCAAGGAGAATCCATTTTCATAAATCCCGGTACAAGAGGATTAGCGCGAGTTTGCTCTCTCTCTCTCTCTCCTTCTGTCTCTCTCGTATCCGGCCCTCTCTGTTCAGCTCTCGTTCTCGTCCCTCTCGTTTATTCCTTCCACCGTTTTTTTCTCTCTCTCTCTTCTCTCTCTCTCTCTCTCTCTCTCTCTCTCTCTCAGCTCTTTTTCTCCCTCCTTCTTTCCTACTCAGCTCTCTTTATTTATATCCCCTTTCCTCTCGCTCTCATCCCTCTCCTTTATTCCTTCCTCCTCTCTCTCTCTCTCTCTCTCTCTCTCTCTCTCTCTCTCTCTCTCTCTCTCTACCCAGCTCTCTTTATATATCCCCCTCCCCTCTCGCTCTCATTCTCTCCTTTATTCCTTCCTCCTTTCTCTCTCTCTCTCTCTCTCTCTCTCTCTCTCTCTCTCTCTCTCTCTCTCTCTCTCTCTCTCCCTCCCCGTTTACTCTCCTCGATTGCTGACAACCTGACACGCCACGCAGAAGGATAGAAAAGAAGAGGAAATCAGGCGAAAGGCACAAGCACTTATCTTAATATGGACCAAATCAGCGTTTAGCCGAATACCCCGAGTTGCTGGTATCAACGCCACGGGAATTAAGTTATGGCTCGGCGTTACACCCCATCTTCTATAATTATTCGTCTTCCAGTATTAGCCGTGTGTTTAGGGAGACCAGACCCGTGATTACCGAAGGCCGTAATTGTAAGATATTGGCCCGGGCAGATGATAATCAGGCTGTGTAAACTCCGGTAATTAAAGATAATTCTCGAGTATATTATAAAGGGAGGAAGGAAAAAAAAAAAAAAAAAGAGCACGTTGTTATCGGATCTCAAGTTGATAATGGTTTAATTCAATATTACATCTCTCGGTTCTTGTCAATGGGTGAACTCGAGGGGCCTTGCGGACTGTGACTTAATTAGGGCTTTTGGAAAGGTGGTGTAGTTTTTCGGAAAACTTCTCTTTTTTCCTCTCCATTTCGTACCTCCCGGAGACCCCGTTCAGATGAGACGTGTTTAATTACCATGTCATTGTAGGTGAACGTTTACGGAGTGAAGGGTTAAAGTTAGTAATTAACAAGTTAAACACAGCTCTCGACGTCGCCCAACTTCCGCCAAATTTACGTAATTTAAATTTAAGGAAAAACGTTACTTTTATCTGCTCGAATGTGTAGCTGTATCAGGAATCCATCTTTGGAATTAATGTGCGGCTTGACAGCGTGAGGGAAGTTTCCTGTATTCCTTCTCCATTTTTCTTGGAATTCCCCCCCCTTCGCCCTTCTCCCCCTCTTGCGGGAACATTTGCAAAAAATTCCTCGATTCCTTCGTCGATCGTGCACACAGAGGTTTCGAAATAGGGCGGCTCCGCAATGATGGTTTCTTAACATTACTTGGTTTTTGCTTTGACTGTTGTCAAAGTCTTTGAAAAAAATGATTATGATATCGATAAAAATAAGACGATTAATTGTAGAGTTTGATTATATAAAATGTTTTTGCATTTACCGGCAATAAGTGAAGGTTAAAAGCCTTTTTGTCTAGTTTTAAACTAGTTTAACTTTGCCTTAACCTTAAATGAAGTGTCCATAACGAAGCTAAAAGAAATACAGTATATTACGAGTTTCTTTTTTAAAATTATATATATATATAAATTATATATATATATATATATATATATATATATATATATATATATATATATATATATATATATATATATATATATATATATATATATATATATCGTGTTGCGCTTGTATGAACTTTAAAGCTATTACACCTTTTTGTTTTTTCTCGTTTACGATTTTCTGCGGTGGAACAATGAGGCAATTCTTCATCTTTAACAAACAAACAGGATGAAGTTTATCGATTTAGCCCGCTGTTCTATTAGTCTGGAACGTCGAAAGGCTTCCTGATCCATTCGGAAATTTCAACACCAAGGCAGAAGTCAACCCACGAACAAAAAACCTCGCTGCAAAATGGAACCGCGTTTGGAAGAACAAACAAGTGCCTTCGTGTAGGCTGAATTACAGCTCTGGCGCTACCTGATAACTATCCCACAATGCCTATAATTAGCTTGCATAATCACTCCCCCGGCGCAAGAACCACTCGGCCGCCCAACTTCGATAATGCAATGGCTTTGCGCTCTTCCAGTAATGTCTGGTGGTCCCCAGTTGCTGGTAACTGAATGCTGGTCCTCGGAGCAACGAAGGGCAAGTGCCGTTGCTGAGTTGGGGCACTGCCTCCGGGGACTGCAGAGAAGGAGGTTTGCTTTAATGAGGTTGAACTTACGCCAACCTCCTTGATGAGCTTCCGTTGTTTCCTCTCTCTCTCTCTCTCTCTCTCTCTCTCTCTCTCT
>NC_089784.1:3978003-3985503 GCF_040412425.1 Macrobrachium rosenbergii | reverse complement strand
GAGAGATTTATAGACTTCCGGTCTCCTTAGCCAGATAGCGCGTAAATTAAAACCCGTAAATTAACGCTGCGTGAAGGGCCTGCAGATAAGCATATCTCTGGGACATAGTAGCCGGGACAAAGGAAATTCGCCTGCTGTTCCCGTCGGAGTGGTCATAAGAATTCACTTTCCTGAATTTTGATTAATTTTACGGAGTAGTTTAACAAGATCACTGAGTCGCGTTTGTAGATTGTCACATGGCTGTCTACAAATGTGAGAGAGCGCTGCGAGTGAAAGAAGTTGGACAGCCGTGCGAGAAGAGGTCGAAGGAAATGGATAGACAGAGAGCAATGTAGCGGTGGTGGCCTGTGTTGTTGACGCTTATAACGGTGCCAGACGCACGATCATGGCTAGCCTTAATCTTAAATAAAATAAAAACTACTGAGGCTATAGAGCTTCAATCTGGTATGTCTGATGATTGGAAGGTGGATGCGTGAGACCCTCGTGTGCTTTCTCTGGTGCAAGCAAGCATTGCAGGCACTGGAATTAAACCTCCATCCCTTAATACAGTGTTGTTGAGTAGCATTAGTCGATAGCGCAAGCACATCAGCTGATCACTGTTTACCTTTTATTTCCACTGATAAGAAAATCCATCTTAACTCTAACTTGTCCTAACCTGAACTGACTTACCTAGACCAGGTGTGACTCCAACAAGTGATGGAGCAATGGAGTTACACCCTCAACCGATGCTCCGGTCGGACCGGTGGTACGAGAAATTGTTACGTGTTAGTATTTTTATTCCATTTACCTCGTCTTATTTTTCGGCGCTGCCTTCTGTTTAGATTTTTAAACTGAATCTAGTTGCATTTATCGCTGTCGTCCGGTATGAGATGTACCTCTAATAATTGAGGAAATATCAAGATAATTCTGAGATTAAAAGAATAATTAACGTCTCAGAGAATTTTATTAATATTTTTTCCCCACAAGAACGTTGGGTAAAAGATAAACCTAGTAATATAATAATAAGTGTGATAGTGATCATTCAGTAACAGTATCATGACATATGCTGGGAAGTGCATGATGATATTTTTGTCGTCCTCACATTCTTAGCATTGTTTTTGTCGATATCATTTTTCTTATTGTTGTAATAACAGATAGTGATGGTTAAGGGGATAAAGAGATGAATAATGATAATAATAATAGATTAATGAATAACTACACCAGTAATACCTTCTGTTCGCCTGTGCATGCAAGAAAATCCCCACCACCCAACGAATCGTGCAAAAACAAAACGCCTGAGAGCGAACTGCGCTCGTACGCTCATAACATTTCATTTTATTCATCTTAAATTTTCCTTTAAAAAAATAAAATCATATTCATAACATGCTTGGGAAACCCAGATCGTCCGTTCTCACGAGATTATAAATTGTTAATACGCTGTAATTAGCGTGGAATGAAACGGGCAAAATCCTTTGCTGATGACGAGTTGAAAAGTTTAAATGAATGCGCGTTTCACAGTCACTCATTCTTCTCCCTCGCTGTTCTCCCTCCTATCTCCTCCTCCTCCTCCTCCTCCTCCTCCTCCTCCTCCTCCTCATACATCCTCACCACACTCATTTTGATATCTGATTCGTGTGATTTGAGCCGCTCATAAAATTTCTAGCGAAATGGACCCTCTTCTCCTAACCGACATGCTAGCGTATACCGTTGCATATAACAGCAGTCGTTTTGCTTTAGAATGCAGCTGCAAGTTGGTTTATATTCATTTCATTGATTGATTTTCGTTCTTTATGGTTTTGTTGCTTTGCTGGGATATTCTCTTCGTTATCTATCGCTTCTTTCTGTTGTTTATTTCTGCTCTGTAACGGGAAAGTACACACGATTAGGAAGTGGCGTCAAATTCAAGTCTTTCCTCTGTGTAGGTTGTTTCTACTCATTACTCGAAGTCACATGGACTAATTGTGAGTGCACTCAAGCACGCTTGTGGCTTGTTTAAATTTTTTTCATTGTTTCATGACAAATATGGATCATTCATCCCTCGGATTTAATCTCGTTCTGTGAAAAATATGAAATTGATTAAAATATTGTGCGTGCTTGTGTGTGTGTGTGTGTGTGAGAGAGAGAGAGAGAGAGAGAGAGAGAGAGAGAGAGAGAGAGAGAGATGATCTCAGTGTACATTCACTACACACACATACAGAATGACTTTTCTTGTATACCTTTTTAAGTATATTATCATGACAAAAAACCCCTTCATGTGTAGACTTTTTATAGCAAATTCTAAAAAAAAAAAAAAAACTTCTTTAGCTTTCGACGCTTACTTCCTCCTTCGTCAGGAGACATGTGAATGAAAATTACTCACGAGTGTCTCTTTTTTTATGTGTGACGCCCTGGCGGATATTCTCACCAGGGTCCATCTTGTACTGTACAAGAAAATTGATGCCTGGTGAGAAATCCGCAAGGACGTCTTATTTAAAAGGATCTCAGTAGTAATGTCAATTGCATTCTTCTGACGAAGGGGACAGTGGCCCTTGCAAACTAACGATATTTTTATTTTCGTGGAAATATGTTTAGAAAGATATTCATATTGAGTCACTATGTCTCATTTATTTTATATATGTATATATATATATATATATATATATATATATATATATATATATATATATATATATATATATATATATATATATAGTATATATATATATCAATCAGTATATGTATGTGTGTATATATATATATTATATATATATATATATATATATATATATATATATATATATATATATATATATATATATATATGTATACTTGTAATACATGTGTGTGCGTATGTGTATGTGTGTGTTATATGAGACACTAATGCTTCAATATATCGTTATCACCTCACAGCTCCACAAAGCTCTCAATAACCCACAACCAAGCTAATAGTGAAAATACGGGTTTCCACCACGCGTTATTATTATTATTATTATTATTATTATTATTTTTTTATTATTATTATTATTATTATTATTATTATTATTATTATTATTATTATTATTATTATTAGTTTTCAGGCCTCATTATTAACCATTCCCTTTGCAATAAATGGCAAAAGGTGATTGCAAGTTCTTGCAACACTTGGTTTTTATAACCGAGTTATGTTTCTCAATAAAGCAAATATAGTTTAAGGACTCTTTTCAATTATTAGGTATAAAAAATACCGAAATATGAGAGGTTGCGTCTTCTAGCTTGCGAGTGAGTATCGTTTGTGCCTATGTGAGTGCTGATGAATGGGTGCATATATTACTGTTTATGTGCGTGTGCATGGTTCAATATGGAATTCGTTCAAACGTATTTATGCTTCTTCGCCACATCAGAAACGCGAGATAGTGAATAAACTCGGGTGTTCTTATTTGTTTGTGTCTGCATTTGCATGAAATTCATTCAAGCATACCATACTTCGAGTAGCGTATTGCATATAAAAAATGCGCCGAAGTTTCTTCCGCGCAATCGAGTTTTCTATACAGCGTATAATGTGTATGAAACTCTTCACCCACGGCCCATGAAACTCTCAGTCGCGGTCCATGAAACTTTCAGTCACGGCCAGGTGGTGGCCTGTGTTGTTGGCACCTATAGTGGTGCCAGACGCACGATCATGGCTAACCTTAATCTTAAATAAGATAAAAACTACTGAGGCTTGAGAGCTGCAATTTGGTAGGTTTGATGATTGGAGGGTGGATGATCAACATACCAATTTGCAGCCCTCTAGCCTCAGTAGTTTTTAAGATCTGAGGGCGGACAGTAAAAGTGCGGACGGTCAGACAAAATTAGCCATCTCAATAGTTTTCTTTTACAGAAAACTAAAAGTGACGTTTTTTTTATATTCTTACGTGTGAATATTAGCAAATTAAAAATGTGTTGTAGTGCGAGAATTCTTCCTTATTGTGGTCATTGTGTGTGTGTGCGCGCACATGCGCGCGTATATGTGTACACGAGTCCATACAGATATAGTTATCGCGTGCTGTCCTGTGAAAACCCACCATCTAATGTTGGTAATTCCTGTGTGCGCGCATGCACGCGCAGACTTGTAAATGTATGATCGAGTGCATGGAATTTATTCTAATGTACTTGTGTCGTATTAACAAATAAAATAAACCTGAAGCTACGTGTGATTTCAAACTGACGTGTGCGTCATTTCTATCTATCACCGATGTTAGGGCATTTTACCCTTTTCGTTTGCTGGCTAAGTTCAATAACAGGGTAATCGAGGGAGAAATGCACTCAGGCCAGTCCCAAGCCGGATGAAATATGATGGTTATAGAGCGGGTTTAACGCCTTACCTTGCAAAATGTCAAGATTGGTGCAAGAGTTTTGATGAGATTCGAAGGGCAAAGGAACAAGGGAGAGAAAGTAAGAGCTTTCAACATACTTTATTAGCCTAGTCGATCAGCTATCAGGAGCAGGGATGGTTAAGGGATTGGGGCGGGGAGCGGGGGCGGGTTGGGGGGGGGGGGACGCCAGGGCAAAAATGCACCTCAAACTTCAACTTCGGCCGTCCACATACTTACGTAAGGGAGATTCGTCTTTTAGAAATAATAAATTTTCGTGTCTTCGGCCACACTTTGATTTAAATTGTCATCTGCACGAGAGGACTGAGATATTTATCTACGATCTTTAAATTCGTCTTTACTGGCTGAATATCCGATGCCAGAAGTGGTTAGGAACGGAAGAGTGCGGCGATGTTCACTTTTATTTCGTTTCAAAGTGGATTCGTTCTTTACAAGTGGTGACCATCGTTCCTTTGACGCTAGTGTGTGATATGAATAATCATCTATATGTATGAAAATAGTAAACTTACAATCTTTCAGTATACTCTAATTGACTGACTATCGGCCACTTGAATATAGAGAGGACAAGGAAAAAGTTAGGCGGGGTTAGAAGGGATTGCTGGATGGGATGTTATGGCGGCAAACACGTAGAACTAGGACACTTACCAGCAGCTCCCTGTCCTTTCTACAATTTTAAAGCTGGATCCCTTCTTTCGAAGTAATGACATTTGTTGTGACGACTCTCATGGTTTATAACATAAACACTCATGTATGGAACAAAAGACGAAATTTATTAAAGGCCTTTCAATGCACTTTCATTGATCAGTTATCAGGGACAGGGGCAATGATGGTTAGGGACAGATAAGAGGCAGACACGCACCGCGAGCTTCAACTCCCCTCGTCCCCTTCCAGGGGCGATTCGTCCTTTAGAAGCGATTAGCGTCACGGCGACGAGGCCGTTGGCTGCATCTCTGACGACCGTCACGGTGGCATTATTATGCCGAACAAACTTCACTTGTCCGGTAATGATGACACTTTATTAGCCCGGACAAACTTTCCCGTAAGTAATGAGATTAAATCCCGACATGCAAGGCGGTCAGGCGGCGCAATGGACCTCGTGTTTCATCCGGTGAATTGTGTTTGCCCGAATAAGTAGATCGGGTTTTTTTTTTTCTTTCTTTTTTTTTTTAGCATGGCTGGTAAACGCTTCGTAAATGGGAATGCTAGAATTAGAATGATAAGGATTAAGCGAATTGAGAATAATGAGGTCAATAATAATCTAAAAATATTGTGGGTAGTGTTAGAAGGTGAAGATTATATATATATATATATATATATATATATATATATATATATATATATATATATATATATATATATATATATATACACACATACATACTGTATATATATATATATTTAGCCAAGGCCACAGGAAAGTGGCTAAACATATTGTCACGAGCTATTTAGTGACATATAAGCATGTATTTAGTGACATATATATATATATATATATATATATATATATATATATATATATATATATATATATATAGAGAGAGAGAGAGAGAGAGAGAGAGAGAGAGAGAGAGAGAGAGAGAGAGAGAGAGATAATAAAGTCGATTAGGATAAATAGAAGAGGAAATATTAGACTTAGAATATTAATTCCAATAGCAATCCATCACGTACTAAGTTAAGTTCTCAGCTAACAAAAAATAAATAAATAAATAAAAAACTGCTGAATGCGAAAGGAAGCAGAATAACAAAGCAACTTAAAGACGGAAACGGAAACACAACTAAAAGAAATATATAACAAAATACTAAACAAACAAACAGTTTGTTCACCTCGAGAATGTTCTAATAAGCACAATATCATTTAAGTAGTGCGTATGTGAAAATGAATGATTCATGACGTTAATAAATGTCAAATCCAGGTAGGATTGTTACCAGGTGAAGCAAGATGATTACATGGCAATTACTGGGAAAAGAATTATGGGAAAAGAAGCGGAAAGCACATGGAGTATGCAAATGTTTTGAGTTTTAGAGCCACTCTGTTGGAATAAAGATGCAAATGGGTTGCCAGGTTATCAAAGGATTGCAAATGGAGTGTAAACTATCTCGAAAAAAAGTTGGAGGTGTGTGTGAACTGAACAAAACGATAGGCGTTCATGAAGAAGAGTTTTTGAAAACGGGTTATCAAAAGATTGAAATCTGGAAGTATATGAAAATAACTTCTAAGGGTCACAGGGAGTTGCGAGGCAAAGAAAAGCTATTTGTGAATTGTAAACTGCCTGTCATTTTAAGTTTTTAGTTGTCTACTAATTTAACAGAGTGAAAATTAAGGAAAATGAGAGCTTGTATGTGGCCTATAAATGGGGATACAATTAGATAAATGCACATAGGTTGATCGGGTTACTAAGAGCTACGATCAGAAAATAAACGATTAGGGAACATGTTATCAGTTATAATTGCCTGCTAACTGAACAATTTAATGAAAGCTTAGGAAAAGGGGATTTTACAAACGGGACTCAACGCGTTGCAGCTGAAGAATGAACGAGCCATAAACAGGCAGTTAAGAACGATTGCATCGAGACGAACACTTTGAGAAACAACCAGAAAATGAACGAGCCGATCGAATTCACTTCGTGACGAGAGAATTCTAAAAGAATGACTCTGAACTACAAAAGGTTTTGTCGGCGGAGGTAATGAAGAAATCGAAGCCAGCAAGATTTTGCTTCTTTAAAACAAGCCATAAAAGGAGGGTAACTGCGACAATGGCTCCTAAGTAAATTACCTTAATTTACTGAAATTAAAGCCATTCCTCATTCGAGAGATGCATCTTTGAGGCACATTGGGGTCGGGTCCTAATTTTCGCAGCAATTACCCGCAGAAAGCAAGAGTTACTGGCAAATTAAAATAAATAGTTAATGCAATGTATGCCTTTCTTAGTCACATCAATTATTTCTCCATTGAAGTATTTCTTTCTTTATGGGAAGTTCATTGAAGTAAATACTTGCTATTTCTACTGACTGATTTAATATCATAAATTTGGGTCATGTCAGTAAAGGTCAGTGACCTTGCGCTTCTCTGGCTGGAGGACAATGTCGAAGATTATGTTGACTGTTAAGTTTTTTTTTTTATTCGTTATTAGTATTTCCCATAAGAAGCTTTACGCCGAGCTCTAATCTACGGAAGCGCTTACATCATTCCT
>NC_089784.1:3953003-3973003 GCF_040412425.1 Macrobrachium rosenbergii | reverse complement strand
ATATATACCTTCAATTTTTGAAACATAACACAACAAACGTTTATGATACACGCGTACATGTTTCATAAAAAAGTTTTTCAGCCTAACAATAGCACAATCAATATCACTGAATCTGTGGGCGTACGAGACTCATATATGACAACTCAGTGGGCTAAATAAATTTCATTTCATTTAAAGTGGGATGGAATTAGTAATTGAATCGACAAATAAGTCGTTTGTACTACCATATGAACTTTCTACAACAAACTCACCAACATTTGTAAATATATATTTGACTTTTTCCAAGGTATCTTCTTCCTGTTAAGCTGTAACGTGAATTTCCACCACCAACATTAATTAGGAAAGGAAGATGATGAATTATTTGACAATTAAGTAATCACGATACTGCTTTCCTAAGGTCTTCGTGATTAAAATTAATGGCAAGTACAGGAAGATGGCGACAATGAAGCATGCTTAAATTGCCAACTTGTCAAATTAAATAACTGCTTTATTATTTCATCTCTTCTCTGCCAAAACTAATCCCCCACTCTCATACATCAGTAACCTTTGATGCTATTCCGTTAAGCCCATCACCCTTTACCAACCTGCCTGTCATTTTGCGTAATTAGTAATTAGTGATTTGAAGGTCGACCTGACTGTATGTATACCAAAGTTCGTTTAGGTAAATGGGCAGACCGCAAAATTAGTATTTCAAAAACGAGGCCGCTACGAAGGCAGCTAAATTATTTTACGTAGCTTAGGCCTAGTGAAAGCAAGAAAAAGATACGGAAACGTAGGCCAAAATAACCGATGGACAACGACGACAGACGAAGAATTCCAATGTTTATAAGAACTCTCTCTCTCTCTCTCTCTCTCTCTCTCTCTCTCTCTCTCTCTCTCTCTCTCTCTCTCTCTCTCAGCTCCTTGTATGACTAAGGCGTTTGATTATACGTTTTATCTTCATGAATTAATACACTCTTTGAGGAAAATCATTTTATTGGTTAAGTTCAGTGCCAAAGACTTTGCAGCGCTTGGCTTTGTATCATATGTACAGTTATGATATATTGTGTAAATAAAGACTGATATATTGACTGGTTAGTTTTAAACCTGAGTTTAGTTTACCTGTTTAAGTCAAGACATATATATATATATATATATATATATATATATATATATCGATACATATATATATACATATATATATATATATATATATATATATATATATATATATATATATATATATATATATATATATATATATATATATATATAGAAAAATTAGAAAAATTTGATCCTCGAGGGCTAGTACTAAAGACGACGAAACAATAATTCATCTACACTGTTTCGCCGTGTTCAGCACTAGCTCTTGGAGGGTTAAATGTATTTCGCCGTGTTCAGTACTAACCCCTGGGCGATCAAATGTCCCTATGTGCATTTGATCACCCAGGGCTAGTACTGAGTATGAAACACATTTGACCCCAGAGGTTAGTACTAAATACGGCGAAACTGTGTACAGTAGATGAATCTCTGTTTTGCCGTGTTTAGTACTAGCCCTCGGGGATCAAATGTTCCTAAGCGAATTGGTAATTTCATAAAATCCCTAGGGATCCCTGATTTCACATATTCTCTGTAACATATATGGAAATATATATATATATATATATATATATATGATTTTACATATTATCTGTAATATATATATATATATATATATATATATATATATATATATATATATATATATATATATATATATATATATATATATATATAAACCCTACCACAGAAACCAAAATGATCACCACGCACCTCCATCAAAGCAAATAGATTTCAGTGATGAATGAAAATTTTACAATTATATTCCCACCGTTTCAAAATTTTAAACAAACTTTGTGATTTGTTATCAGTTGGCTTTTTATTAATCTTTAAAAAAATTGAAACTAGCACCAAAATTCTTTAATTTTCTGTTTAGTGATTGGCAGAATGTTTAAGTTTCAACTTATATTTTACGACGGACGTAAATCGGATATTCGAAAACCATCTCATTCGTGTTCTAGGGAAGTTAGAACCTCATAGGTTCAGAACTGGAAGGAACAGATGTGAGTATAAATAGAAAAAATAATACAGTGAAAAAGAGCGATATCATTGAAGAAATTACTTTTTATAATGTTAATGCAAAATATTGACTTACATTCGTGAACTCTGATAGGGCTGATCCGAACTTCGAAAACTGGAGTATAGGGGAATTTAAAGAATTTGGACAGCGGGTACAGTCAGGTGAGAGAATACCAGTAGCAACAGTCTTCTTTTAAAAGGCAAAGGAAAAAAGCCATTGCAGCGAGAGGCAGTAGGGAAGATCAAGTAAAGTGGGGCTCTCCCCACTCCTTAAAATGGGGGGGGAAGAGAGAAAGAGAAAGTTGATTCATTCTCCCTGCCATTCAGTAAAGGCTTAGTCTTTTCTTGCACTCCATTCGCGTAGTTTTCTCATCCATTCAAGGGTTTCGTGCCTGCTCGGTTGTTTATCTCCTTATTTGATTATACAGTCATTTATTTATTATTTTACTCATATGTACAGCCTATATTTATTCTGGGAACCCTACTGTCTCATCGTCAGTAAATCAGATGTGCGAAAATATTCTCAACACTGAAAAAGAACTTCGTCGTTGTTTGTGGAAAACGTAAACAAAATCATTCCCAGTCACGACAAATTCAGTCTTCCTGATGTTCTTAGCGAATTGCAAAGGGGGAACAATACGTGATAATGAAATTTTATGCTGATATCGGAGAACAGAACAGACGTTATTTATCATTTTGTTTTTTTAGGTCAAATTGATATCATGAGTTTCTGTTAATCCTTTTTTTTAAAATGATATGGTTTTGATAGAATTCTGGTTACTTGAGAGAGAGGGAGAGAGAGGTTAGGGTGGGTGGGGGGCTGATAAAGGGACCTGGGGACTTCTGCATCCCTGGTCGTCTATCCCGAATGGACAGTCAGACAGACAGACAGACAAAGAGGACCTGTTGTGTCACAAAACGCACAGCTGGAAAAGATGTTTCAAAAAAAGTACGGCACTAAAAGAAAATGGTGAAATGGGGGAACCTGATGTGAATGACAAAAAAAAAAAAAAATAAAAAAACAATAATCCAACACTGATGAAAACAAACTGCAGCTCAGCCACAAAGGGAAGAAAAAAAAAGAAAAAATGCAGCGGCTTTGAAATCAGACAATCGTCCATTAAATGTTCTTAACAAGGAGCAATAACGAGTGAAATTCCCCGTGCAAGAAGTATCCCGAGTTCCGCTCTCGGGTAGGAAACATAAAACGTCTTTGAAACTTAGAATTATTTTTCCAAATTGCTTCGCCCTGCGCTAATGAGCTGTGTCCTCCCGCAGCTGAATGATAATTTAATATGGCTTAACAAAGCCGTGAGGCCGACCATGCTAATGAGAAGATCAAAGGAAAATTAAAGTAATGACGTACGAAGTCGCGTCTCTGGAAGACTCGTTACTGCTAATTCTTGTTAACCGGCCGTCGTAAAGTAGGAGAAGAAAAACGCCGGATGGATCTAAATACCATCAGATAAGTTGATGGTCCTCTCGAATGCTATTCGTAATTATTTGATATTCTATGACGATCGATTTACTGCTCCTTAATAGTTGCCGCGACGAGGAACACGGAAAAAATAGAATTAAGGGGGTCATTAGTATTCGCAAAAAGGCCATCAAATGCTCTCTCGCATTCCTCAAACTCATCATTTCCCTTTCCTGTTTGTTTAACGACGAGGTGTTTCCGCCATTTTGGCGACGAATGAGACGGGCACGCACGTACGGGGGTCCGTCGTCCCATCTATCGCCGGCCGGGGCATCAGCCAGAAATGCCCTTATTCGTTAGAGGTATCGGGGCACAGCATCTTCGGGGCTCTAATAAGGAAACGATCGCCCAGCAATCTCAGAACTGGGTCGGGATCGCTATGATCAGCAAAAAGAAAAAGAGAGAACAAGAAGGGGGTGGAAAAAAAAACTCGTCCTATTACAGTAACGACCGCCCCCACCCACCCCCGCCCCGCGAACGTCAGGTCTCTCCGCGAGCTTCCATTAACGGTCGCGAGGCCTTTGGGATCCAGCTGATCGCTCCTTCAGATCAAAAGAGCCCTTTGGTGACGCCGTCTCATTTGCTCGGTTTGTGAAGCGGTTGCAGTAACAAATGATGATTAGAGATAAGCATCGGTTGGGGTCGATAGCGGTTAAGTGACGGCGACGGGAAATTGGCGCAAAATAAACGAATGGCGTATAGAACTTGCTGATGATATATACGCGTCTGAAACGATATTGAATAGGAGAGAGAAACAACTCTAGAAAGAAAAATACGTAAATATTAGCTATACATATGAAATACTGAGCGGCATAAAACATGGGAATGAGGCACACCACAAGAAAAAGCATCAGGAAAAGCATGATTGGCCGGATGATTACGTTGATGATGATGATGTTTTGTTTCGTGGAGAGGCAGCAGATGTGTTGTGATGATAAGAGTTACCTCTGATAACAGCTAATGAAAGCGACGGGAAATTGGTTCATTAAATGAAAAAAATTAGGAGATATGCAAACCTGTAAAAATAAAACAAAAATAAAAAACTATAAAAAAATAAGAACATCAAAAGATTATGAGAACCAACACTAAAATGATCACGACTGAAATACTCGAGAAACAACAGTATAATTCGATGATTATATTAATGATTACTTTGATGATGATGATCTTGTGTTATGTGAGGAGGGATGCCCCGCTAATGTTGCTGATGATGGTGATGGCATTGGCGAGATGATGATGATGATGAAGATGGTGATGACGCTGATCAGTTATCATATTCGTGTTCTTTGTAGGGATGTTCTTGATTAAGATTTTCGGGAGATATGGCCCGTGTCAGAGAGGCTGGGATAATGAGAGATGCCAGAACGCTAGGTAGTAAGTGATAGGCAAATCTGCTTATTAAATAACATTCCGCTCTGTTGTTGCAATAGAGCCTTATCTCGATTGTCTGGTAGTACTCGTTCCCAAGTCTCTCTCTCTCTCTCTCTCTCTCTCTCTACTTTCGACGAATTCATATCCTCTCTCTCTCTCCTTTTAAAAGAATTCATATCTCTCTCTCTCTCTCTCTCTCTCTCTCTCTCTCTCTCTCTCTCTCTCTCTCTCTCTCTCTCTCTCTCTCTTCTTTAAAAGCGATGAATTCATTTCTGTTGGATCGAAAAAGAATTTTCTCTCTCTCTCTCTCTCTCTCTCTCTCTCTCTCTCTCTCTCTCTCTCTCTCTCTTTTAAAAATGAATTCATTTCTGTTGGATCGAAAAAGAATTCTAAATATCGTATCTCCTCTCTCTCTCTCTCTCTCTCTCTCTCTCTCTCTCTCTCTCTCTCTCTCTCTCTCTCTCTCTTCTTTAAAAGCGATGAATTCATTTCTGTTGGATCGAAAAAGAATTTAAAGTATTGTCCTCTCTCTCTCTCTCTCTCTCTCTCTCTCTCTCTCTCTCTCTCTCTCTCTCTCTCTCCCTCTCTTTTAAAAGCGATGAATTCATTTCTGTTGGATCGAAAAAGAATTTTAAATATCGTCCTCTCTCTCTCTCTCTCTCTCTCTCTCTCTCTCTCTCTCTCTCTCTCTCTCTCTCTCTCTCTCTCTCTTCTTTAAAAGCGGTAAATACATTTCCATTCAATCGAAAACGAATTTTAAAAGTTCGCCTTTCTCTCTCTCTCTCTCTCTCTCTCTCTCTCTCTCTCTCTCTCTCTCCTAAAAACAGTGAGCACACCTCTATTAAGAGAAATACCACTCTTTCTATAAGTGCGTGTGATAGAAATATGAAAAGGAAGAGAATCGTTAACCTAATTTACATAACGAACGGTATCAGCCATCTCCTCGTCATAAAATAATAGACAAAATCATTTCGCGAATTTCACTTTTATGAAAGGAGTCAAGAAGAATGATTTTCCCCTGACACAATTAAGAACCAAAACGGTACACAACAAATTTTAAAGATGAATTGTCGGTACCAGGCGGATCTTGCTGGTGATTGATTCTAATTATTATTATTATTATTATTATTATTATTATTATTATTATTATTATTATTATTATTATTATTATTCACTCAAACTGTTTTTATAGTCCCTACTTTACCACAATTTATGAACTTATCAAACTTCTTCTTTATCAAGATTTCTCAAGATTATCAGCTTCACAATATGACTTTCAAGTCATTTTGACTCTGCTTTCCTTCCATATCAATATTTTCCTCTTATTGTACCAACATTGTAACTTACATTTCACTCTTCTACTGGTAATGACACACAGGTAATTCCGTCAACGGCAAATGACTCTGGAACACAGGAGAAATTAAGGAAGTCTGGGATGGAAGCTCAATTTTTGTCATCCTTTAATTTTTTGCCCCGACATAAGCTTAAATTAGCCAATGTTGGCGGCATAATTGATTTTCTATGAGTTCATTGCTTAACACTGCTTTAATTGATGATCATAGCTATTGTGACGTCAGTTTACATAAATCAATCAATCACCTGCTATCAGTCCAATAAAAAATTTTGGTCACTTGGCATAAAGTTTCGCAGCAAGATACTAAAGTGTGTTGGAAAACAAGTTCAATTTTTAAAATCTTGGAAGTCAAGTTCTCATTTCGAATCTGTACGAAAACGAACCTTAATCATAATATGATATTTATTCATTTTATAGCTACAAATCTGATATTGCAACACAAAGTTAGCGGTGCAGTGGCGAGGGTTGGAGCTTGTTATGTGAATAAACAGGTAACCCTCTTTGAACAGCGGAAGTCATTTTGAAGTGCAAGTAAGCAGCAGGTATTAATAAATTAGAAACTAAGCGAAGACTGAATGAGCGCTTATACGTGAGACTTTCTAGTCATTTCTTTCCTGGGCAACTTGTCTCTGATTGGGGGAATCTCTTTTGTGTCGATGCATTCCTCCTTATAGGATTGACATTCATAAATAAATTACGAAATTTTCCAACACTCCCGGTCACTGGGCGTTGCTTCACACTTTGTCTTGATCTTTGACGTCTTCGTTCATGCTTTATAATGTGATCCATTTCAGTTGAAGACCTGTAGCCATCACTACAGGGAGTTTACAGACTCCAGTGGAGGCTAAAACCATAGCAAAGTTTTACCAATGGCGATACGGCAGACTCATCGGAAATCAGTGCTGTATTTGGCTGTTAAACTCTCCTTTATAGTTTTCTGTGAAAAGAAAACTACTGTGCCGGCTTTGTCTGTCCGTCCGCCCTCAGATCTTAAAAACTACTGAGGCTAGAGGGCTGCAAATTGTTATGTTGATCATCCACACTCCAATCGTCAAACATACCAAATTGCAGCCCTCCAGCCTCAGTAGTTTTTATTTTATTTAAGGTTAAAGTTAGCCATAATCGTACTTCTGGCAGCGCTATAGGTACCAACAAAACAGGCCACCACAGGACCGTGGCTGAGTTTCATGGGCCATGGCTAAGAGTTTTATGGGCCGTGGCTGAGGCCACCACCGGACCGTGGCTGATTTCATGGGTCGTGGCTAAGAGTTCCAAGGGCCGTGGCTAAGAGTTCCATGGGCCGTGGCTGAAAGTTGCATACAGCATTATACGCTGTACAGAAAACTCAATTGCGCCGAAGAAACTTCGGCGCAATTTTTATTTATTTTTCTTTTTCTTACGTTATTCATACCTGACCACCTTGTCTAAGGAAAAGACCCATAATAATAATAATAATAATAATAATAATAATAATAATAATAATAATAATAATAATAATAATAATAATAATTACAGAAGACTTGAATTGCCATTCCGCAATTCCCGGAAAATTAGCAATTTTGCCCCATATAAAGATAGGGGCTTCTACAGATATAAATTTTCTCCGGCGGTGAGGGACGTATAATTAGGCAAGTAATGATATCATAAAGATAAGCATTTTTAGAGATGACAAATTAGCATTTTCAAGCCGGCGACCCAGAGCTGTATTTTTACTTCTTTAGTCTCTTGCATGTTCCAGGATTTTTTTTTTTTTTTTTTTTAAGATTGCTGGTCCCTTGGTTTGTTCTCGTTATTTAAGGTGATTATCATTATTGCCACTTTTGTGTCTTTCGTATCATTCTGTAAAGCATTTTTATTATTGTCATTGTGTTCGTATTAAACTATTACTGCATTAATGACATAGGGAATATAACTCTAGTTTCTAATGACGCGTTTCCTTTCTCCCTCTGTCTCTGTTAACACCCTTTTTTCCCTATTATCGCTCTCTCTCTCTCTCTCTCTCTCTCTCTCTCTCTCTCTCTATATATATATATATATATATATCTATATATATATATATATATATATATATATATATATATATATATATATATATATATATATATACAATGTTCATTTTGTACTACACTTTGGTATTTTTCTCCTTTCACTCATACCAACAAACCTTACTCTTACCACAACTATATCTTTCTCTCTCTCTCTCTCTCTCTCTCTCTCTCTCTCTCTCTCTCTCTCTCTCTCTCTCTTTGTCTTCAGCTCCTCATCGTGCTTCCCCCCTACCGTCATCCCCCTTCGTTTACCCCCACCACAATCCGTACCCCTACCGCCTCAAAACAGAGACACGTAAAGTAACTGGCGTGCGATAACACACAAACAAATGGGGTCGTTTAAGCCTGACTTTTAGGGGGCCCTCAGAATTATTGGGGCGACGAGAATGTCTTAATTACGTTTTCTGTTGGCTTCATTAGTTCTGCAGAATACAAGGGCCAGCCACGCAAGTCCTCCTCATCCAATCTCTCTCTCTCTCTCTCTCTCTCTCTCTCTCTCTCTCTCTCTCTCTGTCTCTCTCTCTTTTATTATTCTTCTTTTGGGATCATTTCTTTCTCTCATCATTTACTTTAGTTGTTTCTCTCTCTCTCTCTCTCTCTCTCTTCTTCTTCTTCTTCTTCTTCTTCTTCTTCTTCTTCTTCTTCTTCTTCTTCTTATTTTGGGATTCACTTCTTTCTCTCCTCATTTCTTTAGTTGTTCTCTCTCTCTCTCTCTCTCTCTCTCTCTCTTCTTCTTCTCTCTTCTTCTTCTTCTTCTTCTTCTTCTTCTTCTTCTTCTTTTGGGATTCACTTCTTTCTCTCATTTACTTTTATTGTTGTTGTTCTCTCTCTCTCTCTCTCTCTCTCTCTCTCTCTCTCTCTCTCTCTCTCTCTCTCTCTCTCTCTCTCTCTCCTCTTCTTCTTCTTCTTCTTCTTCTTCTTCCGTGATTTCTTTTCTTCTCAGTTTTTAGTGTTCCCATTTCTTTTAACAAGGAGTAACCTAAACCTCACCCCCTCCTACTTCCCCCCCCGCCATTCCTCTCATGTTTTTTTATTCATATTTTCTTCCAATTATTCTTTTTTATTTATTTTAGATCTCTTGTCATCGAGCTCTAGTTCTGTCAAATACGAAATATTAAACATATTTATGTATTTAGATCTATATCCTTTTCAGTTTTTCGATTTTATGTAATTCGAGCTTTAACGTCATTATAACGTAACTTATGTGTCAAAATTTTTATATCAATTTTGTTTTATATATTTTTTTAGAGCTATCAAAAAGCAACATTAATTTATAACTTATTTATCAAAATTTGATATCAGTTTTGTTGCACAATTTTTTTAGATCTATCAAAAACTAACCTTTATTTATAACGTAATTCATGTATCAAAATTTCGATATCAGATTTTGTTGCACATTTTTTAAAAATCTATCACAAAGTAACCTCAATTTATAACGTGACTTACGTATCAAAATTCAATATCAGCGTTATTAAACCTTTTCCTTCAATATCTACCACAAAGTAACCTTAATTAAGGAACAAAATGCGTTGTCAGTTGTATCACAAATTACCTTGTTCTTGGCATCAAGGCTTTCGTGATGATAATCTCGGTAATCTATCTACTTCTCATGGGCCTAATTTCTCATGCGAGTAAGAGGCGCACGAGAGAGACATTCTGCGGTTCGTTTACCCTTGCATTTGTGACGTACGATTTAAAACCTCGCATGAAAGACCGGTTAAGAACGACACGGCAGGTCCAGAACTTGATTTGAATCAAGTCTGCCCTTATTATTATTATTATTATTATTATTATTATTATTATTATTATTATTATTATTATTATTATTATTTGATCAAGTCTGCCCTTATTATTATTATTATTATTATTATTATTATTATTATTATTATTATTATTATTATTTGTTTCGACGGAAGTATTATTATATTATTATTTAATATTAAATTAGTGGTTATTTGTTTATAGATTTTTTTAAAAACTAAATGTTCTTATTATATGCAATGCATTAATTCTCCATGGGAATCATTATTTTGTTGTTGCTTATTTAAATGCAAGCACAGGGTAGAAGTAGCATCATATCATTCGGACTATATATATATTGCTATTATAGATTTTTAAAAACTTAATGCTCTTAGAATTTATATGCTGCATTAATTCTCCATATCTACATCATTATTTTGTTGAAATTCAACACACAATTTAATAAATTTCTGCCGTCGGGATCGAACCCAGGTCTCTCAGGTGAAAAGAAGTAGGTTCCAACTTCTTTTCATATCAGTGGATAACGCCCTTGCTTTTAATCCTGACGTGAGTCAGAAAATTTATATATATATATATATATATATATATATATATATATATATATATATATATATATATATATATATATATATATATATATATATATATATATATATATATATATATATATACATAGACCTAATTGGATGAGAACTATGAGTTGGTAGGCTGGAGATGAGTGGAGATTTGCAGAAAACACAGGAAAGATATGAGTGGCGGTGTTTCTCCGAGGACCTTTGCGCCGAAGACAATGGTGATGATGACAGCAATTCACATAAGTCTCTTATCCGGGCTTCAAAAATGTCATGAGTGCTTGACTCTCAACAGATAACGAATCTAAAATTCTCCCCATAGATGTTTCCCTTGGAAGATAAATATTTATGCTGTAAATTTTAAAAAACTGATTTTATGAGTAAGCAACTCATGAGCTTTTGGTTTATGAAATGAAATTAGAATTACTGATTACAAAATGGTAATTAACTTAAATAATTAGAATAATTTACCTAAAACAAAAGTACTACATCCCTTATCGTCTCAAACTTTTGATTCATTTTTCACTGAAATGGCTCGAAGAGCCACAACTCGTTAGTGAAAAACTAATCAAAATAAAAAATTCATTTTTCACTGAAATGGCTCGAAGAGCCACAGCTCGTTAGTGAAAAACGAATCAAAAAATAAAGAAAAAATACAAAAAGAAACAAAACAATGGCAGCCAACCCGGAGAACGGAAAGTAGAGTAAGCTAACACACAGGTCGAAACGAGTCTTCCGCCTATCAAATAATTTCCACTCACACGGAAGCAAAAACCGAGGCTGGAACGAACACACAATTAGTGACGGGACTCGTTTGCATAATTCAGTGTAAATAAACCCCATCTGGCAACCCCAAATTACGTAAGACCCCCTGACCGCGAATTATTCCGACCCGACCTATTGGTGTGTGTGTTTCCTTAGGCTTGCGTTGTTTAATTATCGTATGCAAACACCTGTAGCTCAAAGAGAGAGTTATACTTTTGACGTAATTAGATGCGAATGCTGTTAACGTCACGGGGAAGGGTGGAATCATAATTACGCCTGCATGTTGTCATTTCGCTGAAGGTTTTATAAGGGTAATTCATGTTAGAGGAAAACTGTATGCGAGAGAGAGAGAGAGAGAGAGAGAGAGAGAGAGAGACAGAGAGAGAGAGAGAGAGAGATAGCTCACTCCTAGTCTTATTTTCAGGATTTGATGTCATACACAGCATCTTCAACTCTGTTGCAAAGTTTATGTCCATATGTTAACAGAAAATATGAATAATTTGTAAATCATACAAGTGTTTTAATTGCAGTTAGGATGGCTTTCTCATGGAAACGTAACAAAAAGAAAAAATCACACGGTTAAATAAACAAAAACCGCAACAGAAATACAATTCCTTATATCTATCTATCTATCTACCTATCTATCTATCTGTGAGTAACCGTCATTTCTTTAATGTATTATCCTTTAAAAGTGATAATTTTATAGTTGTTGCTTTTACTGTATATTTTCTAATAATTTTTGTCTTCTTTATAACAATCATTTTAAACAAAGAATATCTATTGCTTTCTCGAGACATTACCGCGACGGAGTTTGTCAACGAAGTTTTTATGAATGGACGGGACACTTGACTCCAGGAATGCATGTTCACCACTGGGGTGTTCAGCCAAATTTTCCAGAGTACGATTGTACATCACTCATGCTGATGATAAGCGACCGTACTCCGGAAAGTTCACGGCAAAAAGCCTGTGCACAGGGCCGTTGTGGTATTACAATGCCTCCAACTAAAGAAAGGAACGTAAAGTGCTGGGAACACTTTTTCCTTACAGTTTCATTTTACCATTCCCGGTGATTTTCCGGATTTCTCCGTCCGTTAAATTTCTTCGTCATGTACCCACTTCCGTCAACGTGGCTATACGTTTGTATGATTAATTTCGGTTTAAACGGACTCTCAGACGTAGGGCAGTTCCTCTAAAGTATTTTCTCGAAATTATGTGTACTTAGAACCGTCGGATCGCTATGGTTTTATACCTGTCTAACCATCTGGATAATCTTTTTAAATGATTTTAGGGTGGGACACTATTTGACAAGGGGGGGCATAACTTACTGCGTGAATCTGGTTTAGTTTTTGTAACTTACTGAGTATGAAAGATGGTCTCAATTTTTGCGTGGAATTGAATACACTTTTGATTATGCTTATACGCGATTTCACTTATTCTTGAGAATATGAAGCCCTACATTCCACTTATTCTTGAGAATATGCAGACCTACATTCCACTTATTCTTGAGAATACGAAGCTCTACATTCCACTTATTCTTGAGAATATGAAGCCCTACATTCCACTTATTCTTGAGAATCTGAAGCCCTACATTCCACTTATTCTTGAGAATACGAAGCCCTACATTCCACTTATTCTTGAGAATATCCTACATTCCATTTTTGAGAATATGAAGCCCTACATTCCACTTATTCTGAGAATGAGACATTCCACTTATTCTTGAGAATATAAAGCCCTACATTCCACTTATTCTTGAGAATATAAAGCCCTACATTCCACTTATTTTTGAGAACATATTCTTAAATCTGAGAATCTGAAGCCCTACATTCCACTTATTCTTGAGAATATGAAGCCCTACATATTCTTAAATCTGGTCACAAAATACAGGTTTGCTGAGGACATTTCTACCAATGATGTGGTTTTATAGATATGGTCATAGATTTGCTTTTATAGTGGAGTATTTTTATGCTTATGCTAAAACTTACTAAGTACTCTGTTCTTAACAAAGATGAAAACTTGAAAGATGAAACGAAACCAGGTTTTTTTTTTTTTTTACTTTCATGCAAGGAATCTTTTACGTTTGCCATCTTGTACTCTGTAGAGGGTTACTTTTAACATTGATGTCATTTACTGCATTGCATAATTTCACATTAAAATGTTCAACATTACAATCTTTTCTAAAATTCATTTTTTCGGAAAAATAATGATCACAGTTCACTTGTCATCTAATAGGAATTGTTTTGTTTTCATCTTTAAAATTATATATGTATGCATATATATACATAAATACACACACATATATGTATATATATATATATGTATATATATAATTGCGTGTGTATAGATGTATGCATGTACGAGTATATGTATGTATGTATATATATAGCGGCCACCGAACTGTTGAGATCCCAGACTATTTAACGAGAGTATTGACAGCAATAAAGTTGAACTGAGGATTGGCACAGTTTTTTAACTTTCATATTCTAATGCTTTCAGAAGAGTATTCAAATTAAAACGTCAGGTTAAAGACTGTAGAAAATGGGAATTGCGTCGAAAAAAAGAAAAGGTCTACGGCACCATAACATAGAGTTTCACTATAGTCTTTCAAAGTTCTAAATTCTAAAGTAGGCGCTGCGGGCGACTTTCATGTCCGGCAAAATTTCTTCGAAATAAATCCATAGCAACAACAGAACTCAGCATTCCTGTCATAATTCCATAAAGGAGAGATGTTTCAACAGTTGCTTCAATCAATCTATCATAAATATATATATATATATATATATACATATATATATATATATATATATATATATATATATATATATATATATATATATATATATATATATATATATATATATATATATATATGTATATATATATATACATATATATGTATATAAATGTACATTATGTATCATATGCATTATGCATTATAAGTACAGCATCATTACTAATGATGAATTCAGACAATCTCTCAGGGTAAATAACAAGTATTAATATCCAATATGAATTTGAGAACTAGAGCTCTGTTAATATTGTGTTTAGATAATTGTAAAATCATGTTTTTTTTTTTGTGGGAGGAGGGCGGCCAACGAATGCTAAACGCTGTAGTCTATAAACTCTGGTGATCTTCCAAGAAGCCCTGGGAGAATTAGCCTCGATTGAAAATGGGTCACAGTGAGGTGTGAGATGCAATAACCACCAACATACTTAATATATTCAAGCTGGTGTCAGATTAGCGTACCTTTCTTGGAAAAAAACAAGTATTATTGATACCTGCAAAAATCCTTGCGGGTTGAAAGCGGAAATGGATTTATAAATAAGGCCAAATGCCAACAAATTGAGAAAAGTTTCACGGAACTGCCTCGACACTGTTGCCAATGCTTTCCATTGTCAAAAAAGTTAAGTATACCTTAGTTTAACCAGACCACTGAGCTGATTAACAGCTCTCCTGGCTGGCCCGAAGGATAGATTTATTTTACGTGGCTAAGAACCAATTGTTCGACGGGAATTGTGGAATCGAACCACATAAGAGAAATGAACTTCTATGAAATACATTCCTCTTATTCTTCACTGGCCGGTGATTCGAACTCGCGTCCAGCGGATGAGGATGGAACCCACTCGCCCAGCGAAGAACAGAATTTGAATATTAAATGTTATTTATCTATTAGTTTTTAAAATCTTTCGATGTCCGCCTGAAAGATTTACTCTTAACCGAAAGGGAAAATTCGACCAAATCCAAGTTAAGACGACAGACTTCAGACTTTGAACAAAACCCCTTCACAGCTTAACAGCGCAATTTTTCCCTTTTTAATCACCATGAGGTCCAACGAAACAAAAACATAGTAATGTACATGAACATTCACAATTCTCTTCTAAATAAACCTAGACTCATATATATTGGTAATAACAGTAAGCAGCCACACACTTGTGAAAACCGCTGATTTTACTTCGCCCGAGAATAAATTTTCAACGTACGTCTAGAGTGACACTAATCAGCTGGTATTTATAAGAATATATCTTTTAAAAAATCCGCTTTTTTTTTTCTTCTTTGATCCTCAGATAGTGAAGCAACAGGAAGCCCCTGTCACGACTGATATTATGTTATCATGATCGGGGGGGGACGATAACCTACGTCTGGCAGCGATGCGCGGGATGTTGTCCACCTGGCTTTGCCGCCAACGAACTTGATCTTATAATTTTGCTCGTAACGACGGCGTTTAGACTGTCAATTTCATCGGGAACTCCCTCGTTGGTTTCTCTCTTCCCAATCGAACTGATGCGATCAAATTGCCCCCGGAGGAAGAGATTAAACTAAATTTGATTGCTCTGGATGAAAGGCGGGCAAATGGCTCTGGGTATCCACTCTTCGTTTTCAATTCATTAATTCTTCGGTTTCGTAAGGCGTCATTGCCTAATTGTGTTTTCAGCTATTTGGTTGTTGGTGGTATGTTGTTTATACGTTTTCCAGAATGCCGTTTTGTATCACGCGCTTGCTGAGAGAACGTCAGTCCTTAATTTGCAAGACTCGGTTTCGAGAGAGATTATAAAAAGAAGAAATCGAAGCTGTTTAAAACATTTACTAAAACGCATCCAGAGAGAGAATATTCTTGCTGTCTAAATGGCCTTTCCCTCACGCTTCTTCCTTTTCCGCCTCCTCCTTCCCTCCTCCTCCTCCTCCTCCTCCTCCTCCTCCTCCTCCTCCTCCTCCTCCTATTTCTTCTATTTCTTTCTTGATCTATTCACCCCAAACCTCACTTTTTTTTTAATGCTTCTCCTCCTCCTCCTCCACCTTACCTTTATTTCCCCAGCTCCTCCTTCGCACTAATCATGGGGGCAGGTAATTATGATGATTATGCTAATTGGAATCCAACCTCCCATTCTGATGCTGTCGAAAGCCCTGTTACGTTCCTGCTAAACGCCGCCCCTAACAACTCCTAATTGAACTTGCGTCAGAAGAAGAAAGAAAAAAAAAAATTAAGAAAGGGGAACTTATAATAATAATTCTTCTTCTTCTTGCGAAGGCTTCACGGCACCTTGGTTTTTCCGCGTGGCATTCCCATAATTACGTTGGTTTGCATAGCAGGTCCCCGGGGGAGCGCCGAGTTAATGGGTGATAAATTGGTTTGTAATTATATTAAGGCTACGTGAAATTTCGCTCTATCAATTCCATCACATCCTAATCATCCTATCCACCCGGCAGGAGGCTCCTCCCGGCTCAACGACTGCCTTGTAGGATCTTGGAAGGATCGCGGTCGACGTAAGCTATTTCATATCCACCCTTCATCTATTTTATTTTCAGGAATCCAAATAAAGTCCATTAATATGAAAGTTGATCCTGCAATGAAGAAAATTATTTTTATCTTACGATTTTGTCTATTATTGTGTCAATTATTTAGGATTAACATTTATGAACATTCACTGGATGAAGGTACTATTTATGCGAGAGAGAGAGAGAGAGAGAGAGAGAGAGAGAGAGAGAGAGAGAGAGAGAGAGAGAGAGAGAGAGAGAGAGGATTAAAACACACGAGTCCTCTTTGTTGCTCCCTATAGAAAGTAATCGAGTTGCGAGCAAATGGAACCTTTCCAAAACAAATACACTGATGTTCTCATGTAATGTGACAGTTAAACAGCTAAAATTATGATGAAAACGTCATTGAATGAGACGTAATTCCATTTTTATCTCGCACCGATATCATATTTATACATAATAAGCTATTTTTTTTTTCGCATCGCGCATATTTCACACTGATTAAAATGCGCTCGCATCAAATGGTCGCCGTGTCGGGCCGAACAGAAATTTATATCCCCCAATAATCGACTAAAAACGTTGGGCCCTGCAATTGCAACGAAAAATAAAACGTTTGAAAGCTGTTCGCATAAATCAGGCGAATTGACGGACGTTTCGCCGTTCCGTTGCATTCGCGAATTACGATGTATCTGCGATCATTATGAAAGATATACGCATAGTGTCGAGATCAGTCATAGAATTTTTTTATTATTAACATTATTATTTTATGAAAGGGTTCTTCTTTGTGTGGAACGTTTCGTCCATCAGTGGGGCGTGACAGTTACGCTTATCCCCGGTACTGGGTCACAACAATTCTCAAGGAACTGAAGAAGTGAGTGATTGACCTTTTGAATGCATAGCATCAGTGAAGTCCAGTGAAGATATGTAAGTCCATAATGTGGAAAGACTTTTAACTTCAGGTGAGATTTAAATAGCAGCAAAGTGTTTCGATTGAGGAGGACTCTTCTCAGTTAAAGTTCATGAACTGTTAAACCACTCTTGCTACTTTTCACAAAATAAACGGCGTATCATTGTTCGAAAACAACGAAGAAGAATCATGTGAAAAAATATAAAACAAAACAGGGACGAGTACAAACAGTGCAGGCACATTAAAAGGATTTTTCAAATGTGCAGTAATACCGCCCACTTTCCATGACGAAGACGTGGGTTGAAATGAACTTGAAAAAAGGAAGTTATTATTGCTCATCCACTCTTGCTACTTTTCACAAAACAAGCGGCGTATCATTATTCGAAAACAACGAAGGAGAATCATGTGAACAAACAAAAGAAGAGACGAAGGCACAACCATTAAAACAATACTTTTGAACGTCTTGAACTTCCTGTACACCGTCAAGAAAGCTCCATTTTCGTCTCCATTTTTCTTCTTTAAAAACAGCCCCCCAGAGGAAATTGCTTTGGAGAGTCCCATTCCCCCTTCTTCAGTAATCTGCTATTATCCTATTTTCTTCTTTCCCCCTTTCAAGAGCCATCCAACATCATCATGTTTTCGTTTTCTTGTCCCTTCCTTTAGCGGTTATCACTTGCACCCCCAAGTGGTCAGTAGCGATTTCACCTGATCCCAGGTGAATAACAGGTTAATTATCTTGTTCTAACAACCCGCCTTTCACTCCCAGGTTCCTACGATTATTTAAACAGTTCCTGTATCGCCACGCTGCTAATGTCTTCACCCCCGCCCCTAGAAAAAACAGGTAGACTAACATGGCTGGTGATAGGTGGCGAGATACCGTGGGTAAAGAAGACTAGTTGGAGTTCTCTCTCTCTCTCTCTCTCTCTCTCTCTCTCTCTCTCTCTCTCTCTCTCTCTCTCTCTCTACCTTAGGTAGACCCAGAAGAACGATAAATATGACGGGTATATCTAAAATGCATCCCGATTTTGGAATAGATTATTCTGATAGTTTTTGTGATTTCCACGAATTTGAGGTTCGTTTCCGTCCGATATGTTTAGTTTTTGGATTACTTCAAGCGGCCTCCCACTCCTACTCCATATGTCAGACCTTATTTGGAGGGACCAAGCGAGAGACTGGGGTTTTGGGGCTGGGGAAAAAGGAATTTCGTGAAAAAAAAAAAAATGTATCCTAACTTAAACAAACTTTCTCTAACCAAACTTGAGCGCCATGTCTCACCGGGCCAGATTGAGAGTGCCCTTGTACCCACCCTTCTAACTTGGCATGGTTACAGTTTGTCATAGAATGAAATACCAGGATGCCTAAAAACCTAACCCCACCCCCACTTAACCTGACTGAGGCTTGGTAAATTATAGAAAAATAATATTTACTTACACAACTTGGTTATTTTGATATTTGACCACGGGTCCACCATTATTGTAAAACACAGAGGTTATTGTCATTTTTCAACAAAGCCCTTCCGACGGAATTTAAAGCCTAATTCGTCAAAATCATATTAGCAGAACTATCAGGCAAATCTTATTTCACATTCAAAATCACTTACTTATCAATTAATTGCTGTTTCCTGAACCATTGCGCCACCAAATGCAGCGTTCTTTGCTGAAAGGTCTTTTCGATACTCAGGACGCTTCACTTAGCCCACAGACAACACATTAAGTCAGGGAAACTGTCGGCCTCAGTGAACCCAAGATATCTATCGAAAAAATCATTTTACGCGCAAAAAGCAAAGCAACGCAGTTCCTGCCAGATGTTCCTCAAACTGTTATTACAATTGAAAAAGAAGATTGTCACTTATGGAGCGATCTGTTATTTGAACAAAAAGGAGGTATTTTGCGGAGATAAGAGGCAATCCCAGATCAAATGATTCTCTTGAAACTGACTGAAGAAATTGCACAACTCTTCCGTCAAAGAAAACGAAGCCGGCCGATGTTTTAGTTTTTTTTTTGTAAAAGAAAACTATTGTGCCGGCTTTGTCTGTTCGTTCGCACTTTTTTACGCCCGCAGTTTTTTACGCCCGCAGTTTTTCTGTCCGCCCTCAGGTCTTAAAAACTACTGAGGCTAGAGGGCTGCAGATTGGTATGTTGATCATCCACCCTCCATAATGGCAGCCCTCTAGCCTCAGTAGTTTTTATTTTATTTAAGGTTAAAATTAGTCATAATCGTGCTTCTGGCAACGATATAGGACAGGCCGTGGTTAAAGTTTCGTGGACCGCGGCTCATACATCATTATACAGAGATCACCGAAAGATAGTTATATTTTCGGTGGCCTTGATTATAAGCTGTAGCGGCTGTACAGAAAACTCGATTGCACCAAAGAAACTTCGGCGCATTTTTTACTTG
>NC_089784.1:3945503-3948003 GCF_040412425.1 Macrobrachium rosenbergii | reverse complement strand
TTTATCGTACATTTGCATATGATAAGGTCATCGGCTCCCCCCCCCCCCACCCCCACCTGGGGTCCCTCCCCCAAAACCCACCCAGAAACGCTGGCATGAAAGCTCAAATGGATCTTTATTGGAGCACTTAGTCGAAAATGGTCGTCAGGTAAGGAATGGATCTCTGTCATTACTGTAATGGAAACACATACACGCACGCACGCACGCACGCGTAATTGTATGGAATGATGTCATCTCAAAAGACGTAATGTCTGTCTTTCTGGAATCGGGGGTTTGGGGGGGGGGGGGAAGAGGCCTCTGTAGATCCTTAATATTTTCAGATGATTGAACTAACTGTTTTTTTTTTTTTTTGGCTCTTAATATAGACTACCTCTGGAGTTTTCAATATCAGTCAACCAGCTCAATTGCATGCTTTTTTTTTACTTTAGTTGCACAAGCAGTTCCATTTTATATCCATATTACCTTTTGGTAGTTTATACGATGGTCAAATGTCATATAATATATATAATTATATACTATACATATATATATATATGTGTGTGTGTGTATGTGATGTGTGTGTGTGTGTGTGTGTGTGTGTGTGTGTGTAAGATATAAATTTCACCATATGACTATTTTCCTCAGAGGGAGAAGCTCCCGAAAGTATTGGCCTTCCGTTTCTCAATAAGTGTTTTGGGTTGAAGTTGCTATCCCCATGGACTTTTCTACACTTTTAGGCTCAGTGAGTTTTAAATGGAGCATGCCCATCCTATCAGCCTCGAACAGCAATCGTCCTTGGATCATCATGTTTGGGAGGACTACTTCCTGCTATGAAGCCCATATATATATATATATATATATATATATATATATATATATATATATATATATATATATATATATATATATATATATATATATATATAAATGGATTATGTATATGTGTGTGTATGTTCCAGCATAACTCTGAAATGCATTCAGCAATTTCAACCAAACTTGTATACATATGACTTACTATCTGGGAAAGAATATTGTGGGGTAAGACATCACTGGCACCAAGGGGTGGGACTGGGAAGAGGGTGACGTGTAAAAATAACCGAAAACAGCATATATTAATGTCTAATCCATGATTTTCGAGGTCGCTGAGATGAACAGTGACACTCCTGATGACTTTGAAGTCCAAGTTCAGCCCCAATAGGAAGTGGGGGTGAGGAGGGGTAAAAAATAAAATGTTAAAAAAACAGATATTAGTCTAATCCATAGTTTTCAAGGTCATTGAGATGAATAGTGACACTCCTGATGCCCTTTAAGTTCAAGTTCAGCCCCGATAGGAAGGCGGGGTGAGAAGGGGCGAAATATAAAATGGCAAAAATGCTGGGCAATGCAATTGAAGCAACTATCTTATCAGAAAAGGGAGAAAAAGTGAGAGAGACAGTAGAGGGTTGTTGGGAGGAGAAAGATGGAATGAGAGAGAGAGAGAGAGAGAGAGAGAGAGAGAGAGAGAGAGAGAGAGAGAGAGAGAGAGAGAGAGAGAGAGAGAGAGAGAGAGAGAGAGAGAGAGAGTTTATCAGTTGTCATTCAGAGTTTTCCTGGGCAGTGCCAGGTTGGTCAGCTAGTATATATATATATATATATATATATATATATATATATATATATATATATATATATATATATATATATATATATATGAATGCTTAAAATCATGGATTACATTGTTTGCACCTGCTAGAAAACTTCCTTTTCAGTTACAGATTATGTGTAGGAAAGTATTAATATACAAAACGAAAATAACTGATGACACGATTTTTCTAGCTTACAAATAGTTGAACACAAGAATTCACGAAATCTGTAGCCTGAAAATAATCAAGCAAATGAGTCTGGACAAATTTAACACAAAGAGTGTACTTAAGGGAGTCAAAAACAAAAAACACATCAGTTTTGTAGCTTACCAGAAAATAAAATTCAAATTTGGACAAATTAACAAGGCTTAACTAAACAAAAGTAGCAGAATCGTTATCAGATAACACAATAATAAACAACAAACAAGAAGAAATCAACGTTACACAGCCCATGAATGCTGATCCGAAATTTCATTGCGAACAACGACAAAGGTCAGATCTCCTAATGTCAGCAGTTCGAGGGACAAACCCTTCAATTATGAGTCCAATCTGCCGTTTCGTAAGTGATCGCGGTGACACCCGGGTTTGTGGCCTCAGTTTCAAGGTCTAGAAATCTGCTATCAACAAGAAGATGAAAGGCTGTACGTAGTTCAGTGTCAAAGAGAGAGAGAGAGAGAGAGAGAAAGAGAGAGAGAGAGATTTCTCCAGGCTGAAATCAACCGATTTCACATCACACACATACACACACACACACACACACACACACACACACACATATATATATATATATAAATATATATATATATATATATATATATATATATATATATACATATATATATATATATATATATATATATATATATATATATATATATATATATATATATGAGTATATA
>NC_089784.1:3913003-3940503 GCF_040412425.1 Macrobrachium rosenbergii | reverse complement strand
TGTAAACAGTCAATTGCAGTTTCATTACATTGACATTCCAGAAAAATTCATGTTCATTATGGATAATGATAATGAAAAATCTTGTCTTCGAAATCACCAATGGGGAAAGCTTACCTTCCGTTCTTTGACTAACTATCATAAGAAAAAATGAAGGTTTTGTCGTAGGATAAGCTGTCTGAGTGATTCAACCAGAAGCCATTAATTGACGGATATAATTAATGATGTTTACAATTACCTTGACTAAGTTTTAACATTAACAATATTTTAAAAGTGCAAACTTTTCGCACTACATAAACTGCTGGTAAGGGATGAATCCTAAGCAGTTGAAATTGTCCCCATTCTCTCTCTCTCTCTCTCTCTCTCTCTCTCTCTCTCTCTCTCTCTCTCTCTCTCACCAAACAACTGTGTAATCATTCACCAGAAACTGGATGTACAGTAAAACCTCAAGTTCGTTCAAGTATCTTACAATATTGAGGCACGTTTCGCCTTCAGAGAGGATAACGTTGATTGTATCACACAGATTATCGAGTAAAGCTTTCATTTTTATAAAACGTAAGCGCATAGGACAGAACCAGTCAGTATTAAGCTCGTTCGAATAGCTTTTGCAAAACGGGCAGTATTTTATACGTATTGAGGGTGCAGTAGGGAAACCTGAATTTGTGACCAACCATTTCATAGTTGACATGATTGAATTCATTCAGATTTTACCTTAAATCTCCGTTTTTAACCTTCCTTTTGTACTGAGGAAAAGTGCGTAGACCCCACATGGGAATAAACCGCTATTTTTCCCTCTCATTCTTTGGTTTTGCTTTTATCTGAACTGGTGCATATCATGTGAGACGTACCAGACACAATAACATTTCCAAAATTGAGAGAAACTTTAAATAATTTTTTAGCATATTTTCCTAAGAGAGAGAGAGAGAGAGAGAGAGAGAGAGAGAGAGAGAGAGAGAGAGAGAGAGAGAACTGCTCTTCCCTAAAGGCTTTTGAACTTTCTATTTTGTCAGCTGTTACTTTGGCATACATTCTGCCAAAGCAAAGGTTCAGAACGGCCTCTTCGGTACCAAGCGAGAGGTCTCTCGCTTGTCACCTTTACATATTCACAAAGCATTATACTAGAGCAGACATCAACGTAAATCTCCCATTCTTAAAGAACAAACTTTTGTCACGTTTCCCCTCCCCCATTCTTAAAGAACACAAAGAATGTCATGTTAATTAACCGCTGTTTATTTCTGTTCCTTTTTTTTCTCTCTCTCTCTCTCTCTCTCTTTCCAATTCCTGTATTCGAACTGGTAAAGTAAAATACTTCTTTTTAAGGTTTAGCTCTTTGTCTTGTACCTTTGTTGGAGGTTGGAAACCATTAGCCAAATCCTTAGCTGCATTTGCATGGGCACTTAATTTCATAGGTAATTTGCCACTTGGAAATTGAGTCTGACAGGGGGATGTATTTTTCATTAGGAGAAACAACTGATTATCCTCGCTTTAAATTTAAGAGGCATGTCTCTCCATGAATATAAATAAAGGATACTTTGTTTTGGGAAATATTATTTTTGCAGAATGACATTCTAATGACAGGGTTCTGCCTCCTCGTCTTCAAGTGAGGGCGCAACGCACGATTCTGTATTCATGGAAAATGGCTTTGTTTTCTTGTTCTTGACCCAAATTAACTCCAAGCTATTTATCTATTAATTGCGGGCCATCATGGTTAGGAAATGACCTCCTCATAATGAAAGTAGTCAACTGCTCCTTCTCAATATATGAAGATTGGTTCGGCTCGTAAAGCCTACCTGCAGCTACTGATTGTAATGTTTCCAAATAGACATTCCAGCTTGCAAGGTCGTTTTCTGTTAAATATACTTGAAGAAAACAATACGGAGAGGTTAACACACTCAAAATTAAATTGAAGAAGACAGTTGGTCATGGGTAATGAAGAAGGTGAAGTAATAAAAAAACAAAAGCTTTCTTGTTCATTTTTTTTTTTTTTCGTTTTTTTCCGAGCGTTCGTGTTTCCATAGTATATTTTCTAAATTGGTTTAGTACTTGGGGCCCGAAGGGTGTTTCTTTTATTGCTCTCCTTTTTATGACACTAAAACTTTTTCCTTTAATTCCATTAAAGGTTTTTGCATTCAGCAACTGCTGTCTAGACCAACAGCAGTTTGTTCGACGTATTTAAATTACTCATTATTTTAATGCTTTTTATTTAATCATGCAACTTCCTCCTTTTTTACAACTACGGTAGCTTGTGCCATCGTCGCCCAAGAATTCTCCACCAACATTCGCGGATAAAAGAGCGAAATATTCCGGGCGGACGAACCTCAAGCCATAATGCAAAAGAATGTCATTATTATAATAAACGGAAGTGACTTGAATTTGCAAACAGTCGTTAATACCTCTTCCATTGCCTTTTTGGGTGGCCATCGTTACTTCATATTCACATCATTAAACAACGGAAAGAGCAGAGCGGAGAGACGCAAAGGACCCCAAACCGCGGTTTTGCAAAGTACGCAATATATCGTTAGCTCCTGGTGTAGTCCGTCGGGTGAAAATGGCGAATGAGAGTTTTCCTAACGGTATCTAACAGAAGTCTATTTAGCGAACGTAAACAGAGGTATATATGTACAGAGAGGAATAGCTGTGGAAGCACACAGCCCGGAAAGCTTCCTTCAGCAACGGTGTGGGTTTGCGTCTTAATGAACATTTATTATGGATATTACAAGACCATTAGAGAAGAACAGTACAAGCAAATTGCCACATTAAAATTCTCACTCTCACTTTATGATTTCATACAATGCATAGTCGCGTCATTTGCATAAAGGCGGGGTAGGGGGGGGGGGGGGAAACCGGTAACGCCGAGGCTTTGTTATGCACCTCGACCGCAAGGAGTCGGTCGGTCGAACCACCCCGCTTATCGGTATCGGCCTCCGTGCCGAGGGCAGTGCCCCGTCGGAGAGTGCCTGTCGGCGCGCAGAGAGGCGTCATCTACGTCTCCAGCAGATCGCGTGACGTAAGGCCCGCGGAAGCGCAGGGGCGGGCGGCGGGGAGGGCGCTGTACGGAGGTGTGGCGTGGCCGGAGGAGGCGGCCGACTGTTCTCTTGTTTACGTTGTACCTCCGAACAATGGCCGGGACGACCGAGGCGCAGGAGCGACATTAGAGCCGCTGTCATTTATTTCCTCAAACAAATTAGCATCTTTACTGCCCGCCAATTACCTAATTAACTCCATTATTGTAACCGAGCGTACGTGACTCATAACTTTGTTTACGATCTTCCTAATAGCCCCTGATTACTTACTTGGAGACCTCTGCCGCATACGTAATGGCCCTTGAGAGAAATAAAGTCCAATTTATTGGAATCCAATATGTATTAAGTACTATGCAGAAACGATATATTTTACTTCATTCAAAAAAGGGCCTCTGACAGCGTATACTTATTTGACAGTTAAAGCGACATAAAAGCGAGGAGACCTAAGAGACTCGAGGCGGAGGAGAACGAGAGTGGAGGGAAAAAGAGGAGATAAAAGCGAGCGAGAGAAGGAGAAGAAGAAGAAGAAGAAGAAGAAGAAGAAGAAGAAAAAACCGCGCTCCTCTCGCGATGCCATCTTGACGGCAGGAAGGGGGTCCTCCTTCGAGAGCGAAGGGAACCCATACGGTCGCAGACCGCCTCCCGAAGGTATGGATGTCTTTTGCATTTTATTACACAAGATTATACCGTCGTAAAAAAAAAAAAAAGAGGTAACAGCGGCATTATGACTTGCACACGTCCCTGCCACCGGGGTTCAAGCAGGGGACTGCGCTAATGCGCACCTTGTTTGTTTTTACCGGATCACCTTTTAATTATTTTATTCAAATGGCTCCGGCAGATGAATAATAATGGTCCTTTGTATTCGTCGGCGAGGGGCCTCGCGACGAGGGACTCTCTGGCCTTTCGAGAGGAGGCTTTTATGACCTCCGTTATTTCCAGCTCGTCTCAGATCTCCAGGAGAGATTACAAGAAGGCGCATTCTTGAAAGGGCTGCCGCCCCTGTTCGGAATCGAAGGATTTTCTTATGTTTTCGTCATCAAGTTGCACGCAGCTGATCAAGTTAAGAAATTTGGTATTTAAGAAATAACTTTCAGGTGATTGAGCTTAGATGAACGTCACTTTCATCTTAATAATTCAGGCATTTGAGTAGGCAAAATGAAATAATAACTTTTCATAAAGATGTAAAAGGACTAATTTAGGTCCCCCTTCCATGCGCATATTGTGCAATCGCAAATGGACAACTGATCAAGTAAACAAAATACTATATTGAGCAAGAACCGATGCTTTAGGGGACATTTGCGCACATTTAAAAGGTAAAAACTCACAATAAAGACACTTTATTGCTTGCAGAGCTGTGCTTGCACGTGAGACAGGACATTTAGGTCTGTGGGAGTGCATAAATATGCACACAGTACAAATGTTAGATGCTTGAGTGGTTGGCTGTTTGCTGTTCCAAGTACATGCCATTCCTTTGATACATATATATATATATATATATATATATATATATATATATATATATATATATATATATATATATATATATATATATATAGAGAGAGAGAGAGAGAGAGAGAGAGAGAGAGAGAGAGAGAGAGAGAGAGAGAGAGAATTATATGAGCTCCTTGATTGAATAATACGACTATCGGAGTACGTTTGCTCGGTCCGTGATTCACTGGTAGCCCTCCCTTTCCAGAAACTCTTTAAACCCATCTGTACAGTACTTTCTAGATCTTCCTCCCCTCCCTTCACTCCACATGACCGAACCATCTCATAACACTTTGGTTCTTTCTTCCACCTAAGCTAACCGCATCTCTTACGTTTCAGCTCTTCCCTTGCCACATCGAATATGTAAACAATTTTGCATCGCCGGTGAAGTCATGTAAGTGAGTTGGTTTAACGATCCCTTCACACACTCGAGCCTTGGCTCCCGTAAACAAAGTTTGCCTTCCTGTCTGTTGTAAATTTCCTGTTGTCGTCCCTGGTCTACCTAGTCTGTGATGCATTTATATATATATATATATATATATATATATATATATATATATATATATATATATATATATATATATATATATATATATATATATATATATATATATAGATATATATAATGTGATATATATGTGTGAGTGTGTGTGCGTGAGTGCATGATAATCGGGCAACTAACGCTGTGCATCTGTTGCTATTGAGATTTCTCAGCCTGATAACCTATAGATTCAGAAGGTGGAACCTCAAAACAACCACCTGTTGCCTACATCCCGATCTTTACGTTTCCTGTGAACTTAGGATTGTCTGCCTTGAAGTTTTATATGTATATATATATATATATATATATATATATATATATATATATATATATATATATATATATATATAATATATATATATATATGTATGTATATATATATATATGTGTGTTTATTATATATATATATATATGTATATACACAGTATATATATATATATATATATATATATATATATATATATATATATATATATATATATATATATATATATATATATATATATATATATATATTCATATATATAAGTGTGTATATACGTGTATCTATAGGTATAAAACTTATATACGCGTGCACGCACTGCATATGTGATACAGATTTGTTTTTAATTATTTGTTTTTCACTCATGTTTCTGATATAGGATTGCAATAAATAATGATGAAGACGATTCGATGACCTTTTTTTCTGTAGCGACAGCTTGGAGAGAATGCTGGCTTTTTGTAGTTGAAAAATCAAATGAAACTTCCGTTAAAAGTAGCTGAGTTTCAGTCGCAGGCAAAATTTTACCACATTCTTTGGGCTTAAACATCCACTTATCTATAAGTCAAGGCCCCGTTTTTATCTGTTCACCTAATTTTCTGAGTAGAACCACCTTAATGCACGGGTAATTAACTCCACGTTTGAGGTATTGTCGTCCAGCCTCTTCCAATACTGCCCCATCATGGTTAGAAAATGACTTAGTTTTACCAGACCACTGAGCTGATTAACGAACTCTAGGGCTGGCCCGAAGGATTAGACTTATTTTTCGTGGCTAAAATGACCGGAGTTTGATCCGAACTTCTGAATCGACAGTTCATCCAATACTGTCTCGCCATTCTCTTATGCTGTAACCTCATTACTGACTGCATGTGCATTCAATTGGCAAATATAGCAGTTACAGTTAATAGCTTCGATTAGTGAAGCCGAGTGGCAATGAGTTTCGAAAACTTGGATGGGCGACAGCCAAGCAATGGAAGACGCCGTTGTGATCTATAAGCTTCCCGTGGTCATCACATGGAATCTGGGCATGGGAGTAGTAAAACAATCCCAAAAATCGACGTTTTTAGGGTAAAAGGGGGTGGGGGGTTCTCTGTCCCCAAGACCTGATAACAAAGGAAGACTGAGTGTACTGTAAGGTTGCCCAGTGGCTTGGTGGCCATTGGATGCCTATTGTAGTTATTTCATTATCATCAGTTAATTTGGAACAACATTGTGAATGCAAAATTCTACAAGCTCAAGGGCTACATTTGGGAAAGCAGCCCTATTTGGAGAGAGAAATACAAAAGTGATATTGAACTTTGTAAGAGGAATACAAGGAAAAAACAAACATGATTAAAAAAATGGAAATATTTAGGTGAGATTCATGAGAGCCTGCTTAGTATTAGTAGTAATAAGAGCGTGAGTTTGAAATGCCTGTTTTGTGAAAGATTCTAAACATTATTTAAACTTTCAACGAGCGTTGGTGCAACCTTTAGCGGCAAGAAGTCACACTGAGGCCCAAGAAGCAGTCCGCCCGGAGAGAGAAAATTTCAAAAAGAGTTGTGGGAATGCCCATGGTTAGTTCTTCAATATGCCAATTTTGCGATAGTAAGTTGAAATTAGAAAGTTTTGAACAAGTCCGAATAAGATTTCAAGAGGATTATATAAGGTCTTGGAGAACAAGCCAATCTGTTTCATTTTTGCATAATGTTAATTTTTCATTATTTTCTCCCCAATAACTTGCTCTAAAATCTGATATGTAAACACAGCTGCCCTTTGAAGAAAAAAAAAAGTCAGACGTCCAAAAAAACATCCTTCTTAGGGCCATTTAAAATATCTTTGGCTCCCATTTCTGTAATGACGCACGAGATCACTCCAAAAGGAAAACTTCGAGTTTTATGTATTCTCAACAGTCCCCGGGACGGGTTAGCTGGTCTGAAAAAAAAAAAGATCAATGGTAACCGACTGTGGGCCATTTTCGGAGCAACTTTCAGATGTCCGAGCAACCGCCATTTTTGGAAGCTTCCTTCTAGAAAGAAATGTTGTTTCGGAGAATAGCATGATAAATGCTATTACAGATGAAGGGGAAACGCGTGTACTTCATTCTTGTAACTATGGTAATGTAATTATTCGTGGTGTTTATCGAACGCAAAAGTGATCGTGTCCAAAATTGCGTCAAGGAGGGCAGCTCGGATTTGGCAAAACCAGCTAAAATAGAATGTCTAGAGAGAATGTCTAGAGGAGCAGAGTCTATGAACATGACTTTTTCCGTTTTAGGTGTTTGCATTTTTATTCATCCAGATCATCTGCTTAATGAGGTTGAACTTTTTTTAATAGTTCAACGGCTCATTAGGCTGAAGAATGGAACCGTCAAAGTTTCAGTACTCGTTGTTGATGTCTTGTGTACTCCATTTTTCTATTATTATGGTCTGTTGTTTTTTTTTTGGTTGGTAAAACATGTCGCTGCATTTAATCATTAATATTTTATGATATGCTTTTTTATATGGAAGCCAGTATAATTACAAACAAATGCAATTACTGAACTAAGGGCGACAAAAAACCAGTAAAAAATGCGCCGAAGTTTCTTCGGTGCAATCTAGTTTTCTGTACAGCGTATTATGCTGTATGAAACTTCCAGCCACGGGTCATAAAACTCTAAGCCGCGGCCAATGAAACCCAGCCACGATCCGGTGGTGGCCTAAGCCACGGTACTGTGGTGGCCTGAGATGCCAGAAGTACGATTATGGCTAATTTTAACCTTAAATAAAATAAAAACTACTTAGGCTAGAGGGCTGCAATTTGGTATGTTTGATGGCTGGGGGGTGGAAGATCAACATACCAATTTGTATCCTTCTAGCCTCAGTAGTTTTTAAGATCTGAGGGCGGACAGAAAAAGTTCGGACGGACAGACAAAGACAGCACAATAGTTTTCTTTTACAGAAAACTAAAAATCTGACCCAGAAAGAACTGTTAGACTGACCTGCTGAGACACCACATGTTTGACTAAACAAGGAAATCAAAAGTATTAAGTGAATATAGTTCCTGTTCCTACTCTCCCTGTTGATTTCACGGGAATCACTGAACTGCAGCCTTTCAGATTCCCTACCTCATTTGCAAGTTCTGACTTTGATCTCTTGGCATAAAGTTTTTGATCTCATACCTAGGCCCCAATATTCAGGGAATTTTTTTTTTATTTCCATTGTTTTAATTGATCACCAATTCGAAATCCTAAATTATAGAAGCTAAATGCGAAGAACTGCTCAAACTAATGTCAAATTCTTTTGTATTTAATTTCCGAGTCAAAAAAGCGAATATCACAGCACCTTTCCCAACGCGAGAATAAACGGCTTTTTCGGTCGCCCTCCTCGCAAATGGCCGTGACCAGAAAGTACACAATCCAAGGAATGTTAAAAACTTCCTCGACTTCTCACCCTATCAGGAGTGTCAAGTAAATCATGAAGGAAAATGATACGTGGTCGTATCGACGAATGAATGACTAGCGCCGAAGAGACCCCGCAATCATATTGACATGCTGTGAATAGGAAGATCAAAAATACGTGTCTTATCCCTCCACGAAGCTGAAGATGTTATGAGCCGACATGAAACATGCCAAGCCTCGACGAGCTATGATTGTGGGTCGTGGTTCTCCCCCCCGCCCCTCCGAACGCAGGCTAAACCATCGTCATCATCCCGAAAGGTGATGACCGGTGGGAACTCCGGCGGCCTTCCAGTATTAAAAAGCCTCGACTTTGGTAACAGACATCAGCGTTCATATTCCCGTCTTTTGGCGGAGCAGGCGAGTGCAAATTACACCTGCTAAACAAACAGAGATCGGCCCCTTTGTGGACGGGAAGGGGTGATGAAAAGAAAAAAAAAAGAGAAGCATCAGAGAAATAGAAGATATAGAACTTCGGACGGAGAGGAAAAAGGTCTTCGTGATTGCTCGGCCCGATTACGACATCAGCGGGATTATTATTGAAATGTGGGGCCTCGCGAAGGCTGTCCTATCAGCACGGCTATAATGAGCGGTGTTGGAAGACGTCTTCGCATATGACCGTCTCTTAAGTTTGACTATCTACCTATCATACCATCTGTAACCACACCCTCCTTCAGCGTCGCCTCTCTCTCTCTCTCTCTCTCTCTCTCTCTCTCTCTCTCTCTCTCTCTCTCTCTCTCTCTCTCTCGTAGATGCATTAGTGTTGATTCACTTGTGGAATACTCATCGAAATTTTGAAGATAATGGAAAATTATATTGTCGTTATAAAAATCTGAGGAGAACAAAAATTGGATTCTAAAGAAGAACAAAAACTGGATTCTAAAGAAGAACAAAAATTGGATTCTAAAGAAGAACAAAAACTGGATTCTAAAGAAGAACAAAAATTGGATTCTAAAGAAAAACAAAAATTGGATTCTAAAGAAGAGCAAAAACTGGATTCTAAAGAACAAAAATTGGATTCTAAAGAACAAAAATTGGATTCTAAAGAAGAGCAAAAATTGGATTCTAAAGAAGAACAAAAACTGGATTCTAAAGAAGAACAAAAATTGGATTCTAAACAAGAACAAAAACTGGATACTAAAGAAGAACAAAAACTGGATTCTAAATAAGAACAAAAACTGGATTCTAAAGAAGAACTGGATTCTAAAGAAGAATAAAAAAAAATTCTAAAGAAGAACAAAAACTGGATTCTAAATAAGAACAAAAATTGGATTCTAAACAAGAACAAAAACTGGATTCTAAAGAAGAACAAAAACTGGATTCTAAAGAAGAACAAAAATTGGATTCTAAAGAAGAACAAAAATTAGATTCTAAAGAAGAACAAAAACTGGATTCTAAAGGAGAACAAAAATTGGATTCTAAAGAAGAACAAAAAGTGGATTCTAAAGAAGAACAAAAATTGGATTCTAAACAAGAACAAAAATTGGATTCTAAAGAAGATATAAAACAATAATAAGGAAAATCAAAGGCGCTAAGAGAAACAAAAATTGGATTCTAAACAAGAACAAAAATTGGATTCTAAAGAAGATATAAAACAATAATAAGGAAAATCAAAGGCGCTAAGAAGAAAGCAAGAGAACAACAAACAACTAGGAAGATAATACCAAGAATAAGAAAACAAACAGATAGAGAGGAAAAAAAAGAAACAGCAACAGGGAATAAAGCAAAACAACAATCCAGAGAGAGAAAAAAAAAAAGCGAAAGGCTGTATTTATGTCCCGCTGTGGCATAACCCACAGCATGTCTCAGCGGTGTCCAGAGAGCGGAACATGTAATGGTATAATTACACCTTGAAATTACACCTGTCGCGATACTTTATGAACTCGGTAATGGACGCAATCGGAATGATAAGATCCTTTACCATTCTGGAAATCCTGTAGCATTACTGGCTGGCATCCTCGGAGGGCGTCAGTTGCGCGACGAGGAGTCCTCTGGTGTCCTAGGCTCCTCCTTACCTGAGACACCTGACGGAGGGATAAGGCTAAAAAAGGGAGGCAAGGTAATTAGGCGATAGTAAAACGCGCATAGGTAATTTCACCTTTCAGTTTTTTGGTGGAAAATATTTTGAGAGCTGGTCGTTCATCGTTGATATTAAAAGAAGATTTTCAAGGTTTAAAATTTGTATATAAAAAGAAATGCCGCTTCTAAATTTGCGGGGGGAAATTTGTAAAGCTTAGATCTAGTCATCCATTATAACAGGATAATTCTGATTTCCAAAATTTTGAAATAAAACCACGCATGAAATTTAAAAAGAAACACCGCTTCTAAATTTGCAGGGGGAAAATTTGTAAAGCTTAGATCTAGTAATCCATTATAACAGGATAATTCTGATTTCCAAAATTTTGAAATAAAACCACGCATGAAATTTAAAAAGAAACACCGCTTCTAAATTTGTAGGGGGAAAATTTGTAAAGCTTAGATCTAGTAATCCATTATAACAGGATAATTCTGATTTCCAAAATTCTGAAATAAAACCACGCATAAATTTTGTACAGCTTTCATTAGCGTTTCCAGGCGGGCTGGAAGACCAAACAGCGTGGCAGGAAATCCAGGATATATTAACGGGTCGCCCTCTCTATGAACATAATATATGCGGCGGCCATGATGTCTGCGGCGGGCCTGTTATTGGTTGACAGGCAACCATCCTACGCCCTCAAATGTTGCAATTAACGGACGGACGGACGCCGGACCTACTAGCATTTCCAGAACGATGGAATGTTAAACCCAACCTACTGAGGTCAACCATTCTGGATGGTGCGTTTTTTTTTTTTTTTTTTTTTTTTTTTTTTTAGTCGGCGGTTTGTCCTTGTGTTTGTTTATCTCTCTCTCTCTCTCTCTCTCTCTCTCTCTCTCTCTCTCTCTCTCTCTCTATTCGTTATTCAAAACTGAAATAAATATATAAATGTATATATATATACATATATATATATATATATATATATATATATATATATATATATATATATATATATATATATATATATAATTATATATATTATATATATATATATATATATATATATATATATATATATATATATATATATATATACTTTTTCCCTCGGATGGAGTAGAGCAAAGGAGGGTAAGTTTTCGGTTCTTAGTGAGACTTTCTGGATTGAGGTTGCTAGCCACACACACTCACATGAGAATACACACAATATATATATATATATATATATATATATATATATATATATATATATATATATATATATATATATATATATATATATATATATATATATATATATATATATATATATATATATATATTATATATATATATATTTTTATAAATATATATATATATATATATATATATATATATATATATATATATATATATATATATATATATATATATATAATATATATATATATATATATATATATATATATATATATATATATATATATATATATATATATATATATATATATATATATATACGTAAGGTCATCTTACATACTGTATTTTAACTTGAAAACACTCGTTTTCAAGTTTGTCTTTACGTATATCCATTTGCACTTGTGTACACAAACTTTTTATGCATCTCTCCATGAAATGCACATATGTTTGTACGTATATTTGAAAGCTCTGTAGACTGTACATGCTTTTGATACATGTGCGTGCTGCACAAACGGGTTTGTTTGTGCAGAATCCCGTAAATATCATTTGCACTTATGAATGTGTATTTGATCAAGTATTTCAACGGTAGACATAATTATCGATATAATTTTCATGTACTAAAAGACTAAAAGTTTTCTTTACATTTATTAATTTATAAACCGACCTTATTCGAGTGATAGAGGAAAATGTTTAAGACACTCTAAAAAAAGATATATATCTGAAAAATAATTAGCCTCATATATTTCACTTCATAACTCCATGAAAAACTCAAATTATTTTCGATCGCCACTCACTTCACACTATAACAAGGAATTGAATTATTTAGTTAGTTTTACATAGACGCCTGCATTATGCAAGTGCCTGTATAGATTCATTATCATTGGATTCTCCGCTGAATATCAATACAGCCAATCACTTTCTTTGGCTTTGTAGAACGGATCACTTTCTCTACACGCTACTACTGGACGTCAAAGACGATTTACTTCGTGTGCCCTGGAGATAGAATAGATATGGTTGTTTTGTAGTTTTACCAGATCCAAGCCAAATTATTATTTTTTAGAATTTGGACAGCTCATCAATGTATATAACGTACGTTTTTCTACGGATTGCCATATTTCTTTTAATCACTTTTTATTACCTCCGCGAAGAACGTTACGTTTGTTTGTGTTTGTTCTGTTGTTTTATTAGAAAGATTATGCAATTACTTATGACTGGGTCTTATTAAAATGTTGTAAGCAGGTGCGCCTCGTAACTGGTGAAAAGTCATTACATTCTGGGATGAAAAGGAATGTAATTTTTGGGCAGAAAAGACTTTTGATGGGTAACTTCTGTCTTGTTTAAAATTTTCCCGGTTTAAGACATCACATTAGATTTTTGTAACCAAACGCAATCATTATTTCTTAAAAGATAGTCTAACTGGATGTTAAGTTTCCTCTTTAACTATAGACTTTCTTTAAAAGTGTAATAACTAATCAGTTCTGGTACATTAAAGATGTGGGCTCGTAAGGACTTCACGTTGACGGAGCTAGGTGCTCTCGAAAGCTCTTTTCGTATGTGGAGAGCTGTGTCCTTTCTCGTCGTCTAAACCACTGAATAGGATTTAGAGGTTTCCCGTGACGGCAGGACTGACATGACGTCATCTGGTACGAAAAGAGGTAGAGATCACATTGAGACCTGAGAGCTAACGGAGCGCATGAGTCATGAGCGACCTTAAAAGTTTAAGTATATCTTAGTTTAACCAGACCACTGAGCTTTTTAACAGCTCTCCTAGGGCTGGCCCGAAGGATTAGACTTATTTTACGTGGCTAAGAACCAACTGGTTACGTAGCAACGGGACCTACAGCTTAAAACAAGTAAAAGGAATTCGTTTGCGAATAAATGATAAACCAATCAACAAATACATTCTGAAACTTAAAGGAGCGAACCTGTGAATGAATGGGTCTCGATAGCCCAACGACATGACGCGTCTGATGATAAGTGAAGAAGCCAGTCTCCTAATTAAACAGAGAGCAAATGAACGAAGCAGCAATTGGACTCATGAGACAACTGACCCAGTATTCCCGAAGACTCATGAAGCGTATTGCTTTTGGGACAGTGCTCATGAAGGACCCACAGGCGAAAGGGTAATTATCAAGAAGCTGACTTCACCATCCCCATGCAGCTAATAGACCCTTACTCGGCACCTAACAGAGGGGAAATGATTCTGCATTTCGTGCTCTCTCTCGGGAGATAATTGTAATTACGATAGGTAACAATGAGCCTCCGAGATAGGAAAACAGGTATGCTGTTATTATTCCCACGCAAAGGTGCTCCTTGGCTGCTCCGTAAAACAAGTCTCCGTTTTTTCCCATTCCGTCTTACTCTAATCTTGTTTTTTAATCTCTCTAATTTGATAAGTAATCTTCTTTTTTTCGGTAGATGTGGTTGCAATCCTCGCTTGAATGGCAGAGAGAGAGAGAGAGAGAGAGAGAGAGAGAGAGAGAGACTGAGACAAGTAGCGAATGATCCCAGACGGTCTAGCTAGCACCTTCAGCTTTATTGTTTCTTTGTATCAAAATCCTTCAATATTGAATGACCTAACGAAAAAAGAGGAAAAACAAGGGAGCGTAAGTGGTTGTTAAGAGTGACTCGTTCAAATGACCCCTCTCCCCCCCCCCACCCCCCGAGCACCTGGGAATGTCATTTGGCACGAAGTGACTCCTTAAGAGACATCATTGGTGCCACCTGCTCTCTTCCAGACCAGACTTCTCTTGCCCATCCGCAACACACCAATTTCTTTTTTCCTTCGGTGTCCAGCGATGCATAATGGATGCAGATTTTCGACTTCGAATAAAACGGGAGTCGCACAATGGCCTTCGAGTTACTATAACGGAGAAACAAGCGAATCTTTTCCGCGCTCTTTTTGTGGAAGGACGATCGTCCCGACAACAAAGAAGAGGGGGGGCGGGTCTAGCGGTTGCAGCGCTGTCTGAAAAAACATTGACACTCCCAATCAGGCTGTTGTCATTGTAGAAGTTATAAAGCTGCTTCTTCTATCGGGAATCGATGGTTGCGTGGAATTATGACCGTTCTTCCATTACATGTGAAATACTTGCCATGCCGCTCGGAGAAATGCCGACGATAGTTGTGCATAGTTTAGCATTATTGTGAAGTAAGCTGCTGCCGATTAATTTTGTAATAAAATCCCGACTCCCGCAATAAAAACTGTGGCCAATACTTATAACGCGCAATTAATATTTTGTTGAAAATCAATGTTCCCCGCGGAATTATCCAATTATGATAATATACTGGGTATATCACCGTGAAAAATAATGGCTTGAACATTAAAGGAAAATTGTCTTTCAATCTATAATTGAAATTGATTAAATATATTTGGAGGCAGTAACACAATCGACGCGCGGCGAAAAATACGAGTAGAGAGTCAGTTTGTATTTTACAGAATTACATATAGATGGCAGCACTTCGTTACAAAAGTCAAAGAGCTTAATTCCAGACTTTTTTTTTTTTTTTAAACAGCTTCTTCACTGTTATTTAGATGGGAAAGTTTGATGGACAGGGAATAAGAAGATGCCATTTCAATATTTTGTCCAAATATTAGTCGTCAGATTTCGCGCCATAAAATATGTTAGTCTTGAAGAATAAATCTTGTTTTTATTTTTGTTTAAAAAATCGAGACTTGCTGGTTTAGCTCTGCTGATAATATGATAATGACAGGACCTTAATAAAAATGTTGGTGGTTCAGGAAATACAGAGAATTCAGCATGTACTGCCTCTACACACACACATTCATTAAACATTACAGTAAGATGACAAAACACAGTTTTTCCAAAATATACTTTTTCCGATGCAAACTCATGGTTGCTTTTTAACATTGCCCGTTTTGGGCGAAACACGAAATAATCCAAATCAGAGTAATGGAAGTTGAGAACAATAGCGGTGGAGAAATTCCAACTGTACTTTTGCTCTGTGTTTTAATTTATAAAAAAAACGCTAATTCATTGTTTCTTATTACGAGCTGTATTTAAAAAAATATATGAAAATGTAGTTTGACGACAATCTCTATGTATGGAAGTATGTATGTATAGTTTTGTATTATTCTGTCGTGGATAGATTTTTTTTTTATTAAGAATTATCTCTTTGAATGCAAGTACTTTCTGTAGTTGTGAAATACTAATTCTGCTTTTCGAACTGATTTATTATTTTCGTTCCAATGGCGCATTCAATGTTATTTTTGTATTTTACGGTAATATGAGGCAGAATCTTCACTCACAATGCCCATGTTAAATGGTAATTGTAAAATTCATAAGAACTCGATGTTACCAATTCACCCGCGAATGTTAGCATTTCTTAACAATCGATGACGTGCTTGTATGCATATTCCTCATACATGCATTAACGCATTGCAGATAACACTCGACAACCTTCGACTCCGCAATCATAGAACATTTTCGCCGCTGTTTAAATAATCACCGGTGAGCCTTTATCGTCTCTCTCCCATTGAGCCGCCGAGCAATCATCGCCTCCCAGATACATCAGCGATCAATCGCACAGAAAGCGCTGAAGAACGCAATCTCTTTCACGGGTCGCCATTCGCGACCATAAGCGATTATACAACGACTCAAAAACTGACCTTTGCGGATGCAGTAAGGAATCTATAGAGCTGAAATACGGCCGCCATTAATGGGATTGGTAAATAATTAAAGCACATGTTGAAAGGCCCGCTAAAGCTCGGAGACAGAGCTTTGCCACGCCGCATTATAGAGCTTACGCTGAGAGTCCAAAGAGGTCACTGAGGCTTGCAGGCAAGGTGGCTTATGCCGAGGCCGTGGTGTGACAGCCTGAATGGCGTGTCTCGGGCAATTTCCCGCCGCACAAAGAAGGTTCATTTCGTTTTGATGATATCGGCAATCAGCGAGATTTAGCATCAATACATAACGGCTATTAGAGAGCCCCGTGGCGAGATACATCAACGTTGCATGCTGATTTGCCTCCGCTGACGAGCCGTCGTAAACCGCCATAAACTCTAACAGCTCTTTGACAATCCACAGGTACACACACACACACATATATATATGTCAACCCATTTCTCCATCTGGCCAGACATTTGCCGCTGCCTAGCCCTCCATTACCAATATAAATATCAGAACGGCGCAAAAGAACTAACTAACTCTCCGTTCTTGGGGAAACGAAGCTCAGGCGAGGGAGCATGGCTCCCGACCGTGAATCACAGAAGAAGAAATTGTGATCGTAGAATTACATTGCTAAAGAAATCAAAGAAAATAACGGCGGAACGTGATGCGTTATGCTTCGCCTCTACGTCGTATCGGTTATGTTTGTCATCATTAGAAGGTTTTAGCATCCGGGCGGCGCTATTTTGAGGAACTCAGCGTTACTGATGCCGGAGTTAGGTTCTCGAGAGTGGGTCATTTGGGTCCCATTTCTCACCGAGCAATGAATGGCTCCTTGATAGTATGGAATCTCACCCTTTTTTTTTTTTTTTTTTTTTTTTAATAAACGAAGGGAGGGATTAGGAGGGGAAGGGAGGAGGGAAGTTTTTTAATGGAAGGAGGGGAGGAGGGGTACCCCAAGCTGCGTCATGCGAATGTCTTAGGGCACTCATTCCCAGAACAATGTCTTATAAGTCATAAATATAAGACATGATGGTTGGCAACCACTTCAAGGTTGAATTTACCATCCTCCTCGACTGATTGCAAGCTGCCGTAGACAAAGATAATAGACATTGATGTTATACAAACTAGAATGTGTGCACGTTAATGATATTAATGATAAGTAGTAATTTAATAAACAGTTTTATGAATTTTATGAAAAATTGGTTTAGTTCAGGTTTTGACAAGTCAGTATTTTTTTTTATTTACTTTTTAGCCGTCGTGCTTTTTTCCGAGAAAGTAGATGAAGTGGTGATCAAGAGAAAAATTAAGAATTAAGCAAACGGACTTAGAAAGGTTTAATTAATTATTTCCCAGAAAGCAATAATAGTCAAAACAATATATATATATATATATATATATATATATATATATATATATATATATATATATATATATAACATCTCTTTGCATTTCACGTTTGGAGTCGTGCTCCAAGCCAACATTTATCCTGAATCTCAGGCTTATTGAATCTTCATTACAGATTATACTCCCTCCTCTGACAACCAGTAGGTCTTAATGCCTTCAAATACAAAGGGTGGTAGACATCTGTTTGAATTTCGGACCAATATATCCATGCTAGCCACTAATTTGTCTAAAAATTCTGTCAGTTAAATAATATGACATGACGTCTTGTAACCATGAGAATAGCAAAGAAACCAACTAATAAATGCATGATTATCTATTCTAACACAAGAATTAGAGAGAAGCAAAGAGAAATCACCGATTAAGCATGTGAAATATCAGTGAGTAACGTCAATAAATGCATCAATATTTCCATTTTGTCCCCTTTGAATAATGGTTTAAACATTAGACCAAGAAGCGAAAAGTAAAAGAAAACCGTAAATGTATGAGTAAATGGGTATTAAACATTAGACCAATAAGCGAAAAGTAAAAAGAAAAACCGTAAATGTATGAGTAAATGGGTATTTCCTCCAAGCACTAAAGAAAGGAAAAAGGAAATCACGGGTTTAAGCGTTTGGAATAGTGTTATGCATCGGCCACAAATATATCGACACTTCCATTTCCTTTCGTGTGAAAGCGTTTGGGTCTGGGGATAGTTTTTCCCGAATCATGAGACACTGAAGTATGACCACGAAGTTTAGAAAGTGTGATTGCATAGATCAAGCGTGTCTCTGTAGCCTTAGGATGAATGCGAGAGCGCTAGGGGAAAATCAATATCAAATTCTTGTTCGGGCAAAAATGGAGGGAGAAGAAAATCCATGAGATGTATGCAAAGACTTCATTGTCCCACCGGCTGCCGTCGTCGTGGTCGAAGGACCCCAAATGACTATCATAAAGAGATGTCATGTAAAGGCGCAAAAGATCTTCATGTTTATTTTCATGTCATCAAGTTATAATGAGATGTAATGGCCTGCCATTACGACAACAATGGTCCCGTCCAATCAATGAATTTCACATCACGGCTCTGTGGACGTGTTTACTCTTTCTATATCGGTAATGGCCCCAGGATAATACTTTGGCTCAATGGGTCCTGAGAGCACAAAAGAAAGGAAAACATGAAAGTGATCGTGCCAGGCAAAATGTTTACTGACAGTATAACTGTTACGGCAGTACCTTAAGCCCTTTTATATAAGATATGCTTACAGACATATATATATATATATATATATATATATATACATATACACACATATATATGTATATATATATATATATATATATATATATATACATATATATATATATATATATATATATATGTGTGTGTGTGTGTGTGTGCAGTGAATGCCATACAAATGTGTTTTTATGAAGCCACTGATTCCAAGAGAACGTTGATCCATTTATTATTATTATTATTATTATTATTATTATTATTATTATTATTATTATTATTATTATTATTATTATTATTATTATTATTATTCAGGATTTTGATTATTTAAAACAGGTCCCAAGCTGATGAACAGGTATATATATAGATCTAATTTATATTCAAAGTACCTAGATATTCATAAAAAATTTCAGCATAGGTCGCGATTCGCTTTTCAAAATGACATAAAATAAAACACATTACCCGTCTGAATGATCGGAGCATGGAAAGAAAAAGATATTGTAAAAACATAAAGGTGAAACAAAGTAAATTACGATACGAGAAAAATAGAAAGGTTTTTGAGGAAGGTTTTTGAGGAAGGTCCTTTCGTCCCTCTGACATGTCCTGAAGACCCTATTTCCTTTCCTTTCTCTCATATTCCACTGGCATTTATGTCCGATTAAGACTGTCATTTGTTATGTCTATGCCCAAAGAAGTCAGTGGATGTCAGTTAAACATTTTGTAATACTGTCATCGAATGTGAGTGTAAACTCTTGTGATGTGTGAAGTTTTTGCATTGATGTGCATACGCAAAATTATGTGGTTTTGGGTTGGAGTTAACACTTCGTAATCTACATTCAGTTCTGCTTATTTATACTTGTGCAATTATTTTTTTTTATCAGAATAATGGTTTAAGGGTAGACATGGCCTTCGACGCAGACAATCCTTAAGAATATCAAATAGAAATTAAGATTGAAGTAGATTTCCCCAACAGTTCAAGCGGACGCTGTTGGAAAAATCCTGGAACACAGGTCAGATTATCTTTAAGGATAACGTTATGTAAAACCAGAGTATTATAAAAATTTAAAATAGGTAAAAAAAAATGTCTGAAAAAAGAGGGATGCGAAATTCATTGAAAGAAGATCCCAAAGGAATCCCAAGAAAAATCATAATTAAAAGAGAGTATAATTAGGAAAGGTCTTAAAGTAAGAATAAGAAAAACAGATAAGAGAAAATGTTAGTGACGATCAAAAATTTCTTCTACTTCATTTTAATAGTAGGAAGAGACTTAGCACGTAATTCATGTTTCGTTAAGCACTGAGAAAAAAAATATTTATGTTCATTATCATCATTCTAAATATCACCCTACTACCACTGTTGCTTCCATTGTTGTTGTTATCAACAAGTCATCGACAAAAACAGCAACAATGATAATAATATATCGTCATCATCATTGCAATAATGAACGACTTACACTTGAAAGGACAATGATAACAAGAGCTGCCTTAATGCCATTGCCCCCTGATTCTAGGTTTAGCCGAGAAATAGTCCTCAGTAATGACGGAATTATCTGATGGTGTGTCGTGAAATTAACTGAAACACTATCCTGCGAAATCCAATAGATTGGTGTTTTTGCAACTAGTAATTACGAACTAGAACGGAAGCACATTGGGTATACATTGAACCCCAGGAGTTAATTACACTGCACCCAGATACCCATTAAAGCGGCAATTACCAACACCATCTGTACTTACCGCGAGCATTTTGCCTGTCAGTAAAAAATGAGAGAGAGAGAGAGAGAGAGAGAGAGAGAGAGAGAGAGAGAGAGAGAGAGAGAGAGATGGAAATTCCTCCGTTGTTTTATAGAACAAAGAGACAGACTTCGGGAGTTAATATGTTACTTCGACTGAAAAGAAAATTATTTTCTTTTTAAAGATAAAGAATGAAGAGTCTGTGATATTTCGACTGAACAGAAATTGATTCGTTGTTTTTCAAAGAGTGAAAACAGACAGATAGAGATCTAAGCAGTTGCAACTCCAAACAAGTAAAAAATGCGCCGAAGTTTCTTCGGCGCAATCCAATTTTCTGTACAGCGTATAAAGCTGTATGAAACTCTCAGCCAAGGCCCATGAAACTTCCAGCCACGGCCCGGTGGTGGTCTGTGTTGTTGGCTCCTGTAGCGGTGCCAGACGCACGATCATGGCTATATTCAACCTTAAATAAAATAAAACCTACTGAGGCTAGAGGGCTGCAATTTGGTATGTTTGATGATTGGAGGGTGGATGATCAACATACCAATTTGGAGACCTCTTGCCTCAGTAGTTTTTATGCTCTGTTATTCACTCAGATAAATTAGGTGTAAGTACAAAATTATTGTTGAGGTGAATTCATATAAAGTCATGCATGCAAGTACTGACTGATTAGTCCTTTAGGTTGAATTTGAAATTAACTAATTCGGTTTCTTTACTTTCTGTTTACGATGTCTGAGCTAAGGCAAAAATATTCTAAGCTCTTACAGTATATATATATATATATATATATATATATATATATATATATATATATATATATATATATATATAATATATAATATATATATATAATCAAAATATCTATATTGTGAGCACTTATAATATTTTTGTCTTAGCTCAGTCACCGCAAAAAAGAAAGTAAGAAAAACCCGAATTAGTTAATATCATCGACAACGGAAAGGACCAGCCAGTCAGTAGTTGCATGCGTTGCTCTGCAAGAATTCCATGCAACAATAATTTTATACTTGTCTCTATCTATCTATCTATCTATCTATCTATCTATCTAATTTGATATCTATATGTGTGTATATATATACTATTTACATACATATATGTGTGTGTGTTTGTATTTATATAAATATTCTTTTAATACTCTTTTCATCTTGCAATCAAAATTTATTCCATCGAGTGAGTGTTACCTTATCCATTAATTCACCTGGACGTAAAATGCCAAAGTTTTTGAAGTTCTGAGAAAATTGCTAACAACTACCTAGAGGAGGTGGATGGCTTCATATAAACCTTTTTGTAAGGATATAGGGAGGTTAATTCTGTGGAAGTTTTCTATGAAGTTCGTCTTTTATCAACAAGGTAGCGACAGTTGTCTTGTTAAAATATACCCCAAATTCCAGTCCATTACGTCACAATCCTTTAACTGGCAGATGTTTTTACTGACAGGCTAATAGAGATAGCTTCAAGACTCTGCAGACTACACCATTTAAGTAAAAAAATAATCATATGACTTAGACTTGTATCTAAATTCGATTGTCAAATTCTCAGTCACCTGAAAACAAATAACTCACGGAACAGATATGTCAAAAAGAACGAGAAGAGGAATGGGAAGTCTGCATTTAAATATAATAACAATATTTAACAGAGGCGTTTGTAGCCAAGACCACGAAATGCATATTTTTGTCCATAAATACGTTGGGCGACGACGTATTGCTTAATTTACTCGCTCTGCCTTAGTTAAACAGCGAGCCGGACGTCAGGGAGGGCATGCATTGATGCCCCAACCACAGGGTAGCCTCCACGAGGAAGCCCAAAAAGGCTCTTAAATTTAGTTGCCCACTGCAAATAGCCGTCAGGAGTTGCCGTCAACAGCCCCTGATAACAACCGCCAATTTCGACTTAACTACCTAGAATTCCGTCAGCCGTCAGCGCAGACCGGCCTATAACGTCAGTCACTGCGCGTCTTATTATATAGATTATCGGCAGCGTGTGAGCCTATAGTATGTGCGTGTGTAGGAATGTGTGGATCTGGTAGCTTGACTTTCGCCACGCCCATACTAGTTACTTGTGTATAATTAATGGACGTTTATTATGTGTGTGTTACCGTATGTGACTGCGCAATATTTTTCTTTTGGTTTTTCCTGAACCAAACGCACGGTTGTTCGTTTTTCAAAACTGATCTGGAAGCGTAAATAAAACTTTGGCGTAAACTGAAGATAAACAATGAGAAAAATTATTGACTGCCAAGCTGGTATTTATTTCATATATATATATATATATATATATATATATATATATATATATATATATATATATATATATATATATATATATATATATATATACATATATATATGTATGTATGTATGTATGTATGTATGTATGTATGTGTACCAGAATGGGAATATAACAAATGCCGACAAGAACATCATCGCGTTCTGTAGATCCGAGAATAGAGGAACCGTTTCGATTTGCTTTCGGATACTTGTCTCTACAAATGATATATAACTACAATAACCTACAGTTTAATGGACTGCTAGTTGAATCTAATAAATACAGCGGTACCAAAAGCCATTTACTCAAGTATCAATAAACAAAGCGACTAATTCATTGTCATATATTTTGCGATTTACTTAGATGTGACTGCCCACAAGGGTACATTAAAACTGATTTACATTTACCACTCTATTGCTTTAATGCACCAAGAACCATTGTCTTCGCTTTTATGATTTATATATTGCAATTCATGTGTGTATATAGTATATATCTGTCTGTTTTTGACTTTCGTTTTGATTTATCTTTTTTTTTTATACACGAGTATTCGTTTCTGGTTAAGCTTACTCCGAAAATCAACAAACATTTAGGTTCGTTCCACGTAAATGTTAGGGTTTTTTTTGAGTGATGATAATAGTAATGTATACTCAGTATAATATTATGCAGAAGACGATATTTACTTCAACACCATTTCTTTATAATCTATATTTTATCCACCTGACATCCGGATGAATCTAAACAGCATTTGGTTACCCGTTTACAATATTCATTTCTTGCAACATGAGTAAATGAAAGGAGCAGTTGACATCCGGTTTCATTTATGTCTGAAAGATTAAACACGCACGTGAGATTATGTTTAATGAAGGTTTCTTGACGGTTGCTAATATTTTGTAGATTTCCCGACTAACGGGTTAAAAAATAAACGAAAAATGAAGATATGAAAAGTGTAATTGAGTGATCAGAAAGGGAAAGTTTTTCATTCACGTCCGTTGCTGAAAAATATTTTTAAAGTAATCGGCTCCAGATGAGCGCTGAATGAGAACTTGTCGTTTCCGTCAGTTACTCAAAGAAATATTTGACCTAATATTTCCAGATGTACACCAAATGTCGCTGAATGTAATTTTTTTCTTTGTTTTTCTTCACTTAAATATAGATATAAATATACATGAGATGAATATATATAATATAAATGTATGTCTTTTGAATGCAATTGACGATACTATATTGTTTCTATTTTTTCAGTTCAGACTATTAAATTTATGATCAATATACTTTGACATTCTTACTCAACGTTTTAATTTTTTCAGTCATTATAATCTAGTTATAAATACTCAGTACATGTAATAACGTATTCGTTTGGATTACAGTAATGGATTTTGTACTGGAGTGTTGGCGATGATTTTTCTATTCAATTTACTCACATTTTTCTAGATTCGAAGTCACTATGACCCATTAATTTACAGTCAGTATAAAATTCGTATATTAGTTTATGTTGGAATTTGTTCAACCTGCTTAAATTGTCAGATAACACTGATTTGCTAAGTTTAGCAAAGCGTGCGGTGGGTTCCAGCCAAATTTCAGACTTCCATAGTTTATTATAATGCTTTGTATCAGTCTCCCTAATTTTCTAAAAGTTTATAGTTTTCCCCATCTTACTGGAATACTTTGCTAATGTATCAATTTTAAAGTGAATGTTTGCCCTTATGTATATTTCTCTTAACTTCAATTCACATTTAGGTTTTACTTTCAGCAGAATATAAATATATTTGATTTTTGACCGAATTATGAAAAGTTTGGGTATTTCTGGCACACACAATGACAGCGTCTGGAATAACAATCTCAGTCGTTATATAAACTTCAGTATTAAAAAGCATTAAACCATTAAATCGGAAACTTTCTTTCTGCTCTTCGTTCATTTGATCCTTGCCGGATAACAAGAAACTATAGTCGCTCTTCTTCAAGTTTATTACTAAAACCCATTGATATTAAACTTATTCTTAATAGCATTCCTATGAAATTTAATGCTAGATTTCTTAGCATCCATGATATTTCTTTTGAAATCCTAAGATTGAAGGTATTAAGCTTGGCTATAAAGCATCGTCATATTTTTAGTCATAATAGAACACTTTTGTGCATTATTCTTTTGGCTTTGGTTGAAAATCTATTAACGTTATCAGCAGGAATGCTAACGTTTATTCCTATATTCGCTCTTTGCAAAAATGCATACTGACATATTAATTCTATGGGATTTTTAAAATAGTCCTTGAAATTTGTGGAATTATCAGCTTCCTCAAACTTCCTAATTCATATAACCTTCACCTTCTAAGTGAAAAACCGCATCAAGCCACGCCCTTTTTGCATATATATATATATATATATATATATATATATATATATATATATATATATATATATATATATATATATATATATATATATATATGTGTATATATATATATATATGTTTGTGTGTGTTTGTGTTACTTTCTTTGCAGAGGACCTCGATAATAAGATAGGCTCAAAAGAAGGGACTCTTTTATTTCCAAGCTTTCAGAAACTCGTCTGCCTCCATCTTCAAGGAACCAAATTTGGTTCCTTGAAGATGGTGGCTGACGAGCTTTTTAAAGCTTGGAAATAAGGAATCTCCTCTTTTAAACATTCGACATTGCTGAGGTACTCTCTGAAACTGAAAACTTTATGCACAGAGAATTTATGTTACATGAGAATTTATATATATATATATATATATATATATATATATATATATATATATATATATATATATATATATATATATATATATATATATATATATATATATTATATATATATATATATATATATATATATATATATATATATATATATATATATATATATATATATATATATATATATATATATATATATATATATATATATATACATATATATATATATATATATATATATATATATATATATATATATATATATATACATATATATATATATATATATATATATATATATATATATATATATATATATATATATATATATTGTAGTTTTCAGGCTTCCTTGTGACTCGTGGATGCTTGTCAAAAACCTCAATGATTAGCTGCAAGGCTTTGCAACGCTTTGTTTTTCTCTTTCGATGGGTTGGCCACGTAGGGGACTACAAGTTACGATGAGCCTCGCTCAGGCACAATGCAGGTTATATTAAAGGTTCTTTGCAAAGTCACTTTGGCCACAGCTGCATTGCATACGACCTTATAATTTTCATATGTTCTCTATTCACTTAGCTGTCCAGCTTCTTTAATTTCACCTTGCCTCTGTTTTCACGACTCCTTTAAAAACCAATTTTTCGGGCGAGCTTCATGTGACACAGTGGCTTCGTTCATCAAGTATAATAAGAAAAATAGGTGAACGATGCCGGACAAATATTGTAAAAGTAAATCAGTCAAAACGTAGTTCTTCATTTGCTTCATATTATTGTCATTCTTTGGACGTGCAATTCTCTCGATAAGTCCTACCGAATATCACTCGACATTGATTTTCTTTTGCTATGTCCTTTTCAGACCATTTCCATAGTGTTAGCTAAAATAGGACTCATCAAACTCAACATGAAGATCTTCGAATTCAAACACTGAAGGAGTCATGGACAGCAAACGATCATTTTATTAAAAAATTAAAATTTCATTAATTGCTGTCTTGCACATGCACTCACATGCCTATACATCTCATAAACGTAAAAAGAATAATGAACTGTCGAGCGCGATGAAACAATAGCGGTTGTTAAGTGTGTTGTAAATCACTTCAGAATAATGTAAGGAACGTGGCTGAAGGAAAAGGGGTTGGGAATGTCAAAAGGAAATTGTTTCGAAATGAAGATTCAAGGAATCGATTCTCTCTCTCTCTCTCTCTCTCTCTCTCTCTCTCTCTGTGTGTGTGTGTGTGTGTGTGTGTGTGTGTTCGTGTTCCTTCTGCTTTTTCTTATTTCTTCTTCTTTCCTACTTTTTCTTCATTCACCTGGTTCCTCCTCCTCCTCCTCCTTCTCCTCCTCCTCCTCCTCCTCCTCCTCCTCCTCCTCCTCCTCCTCTCTCTCTCTCTCTCTCTCTCTCTCTCTCCCCGTGTGTGTGTGTGTGTGTTCCTTCTGCTTTTTCTTATTTCTCCTTCTTTCCTACTTTTTCTTCATTCACCTGGTTCCTCCTCCTCCTCCTCCTCCTCCTCCTCCTCCTCCTCCTCCTCCTCCCCCACCCGGTCTTCTCCATTCGACCAATCCGACCACAAGCCGTGAAAATTACCACCTTCCTCCCCTTTACTTGCTGCTCAACCTAATCATCGTCA
>NC_089784.1:3888003-3908003 GCF_040412425.1 Macrobrachium rosenbergii | reverse complement strand
TATTTATTTTCAAAATGCCGCAAAGGCTGATATTACATTTGTGCTGTCGACTAGCAACAACAATTAGCACGTGTCTTTATCGTTAAGTGCATCAGTTTGTTCATATCCTTCTTTTATACACTTGTATTGCTCCTTTTATCTATAACGACAAAGGTTATTTTTTTTTTTTTTGTAACTTATTAGTCTCTGTTACCTGAGAGTTCATGAATCTGATTGGTTTAATTTTCCTTGTTTTGGGCAGCCGATTACTGTGCCTCTGTTATCGACTTGACTGTCAAGGCACAGTGGGATGCTGATAACTATCTTTCTCTTTATCTTTTTGCATCGAATGGCACTGGTCTTCTACCTTCCTTTGCAACAGCTGATAACTTTCACCGATAAAGAACTGGGCCTTGCCTTTGTCTGAATTTGCTCTCGCGCGTTTTTGCCTAGCGGTGGAAGTCACTCCAACTGTGAATTGTCATGATCTTACCAAGCCTTGTTTTTATCACCGCAGGTCTTTATGGCCGAAGATTATCACGTCCCATGAATTGGTAATGTCTCAACGACTCAGGAGACACTTATCGACATGAAGAGCCACTTACGGAACATTGGCATTCGCCGAAAAACCTCGTATACGATCGAGAGTCATTTCATTGTTTTTTGGGAGATTGTTCTCGTACACTCTGCATATATAGATTATTTGCCAGTCTAAGCTCTATCGGGTTTTTATAAAACGATTTCCATTGCCATGTGATAATCGTATTGATAACAGTAATGACACTCGTTTGCAATAGTAGTATTTTCATACAATAAAGACAGTGCTGGTATAGCGATGTTAACTACGCATATTGCGGTGAAAAAGTCTGCCGTCGCTGTTTATCAGTGCCATGAATTCTGTTAACTGTTATCGTTATAGTTTTCAAGGAATGTACTTACTTGTTATAATTCAGTGTTTGGTAACCAGCACACAATTGTTTTTACCGTCATGCTCAGAATGATTTTGAATTGAAGATGTGATTGACACGTAAGAAAAGTTATCAATTATTCAACCTTCTTTCTCAGACTCCCAAATACTTCCTTAACGACCAAGAAAAATCTACCGCTCTCTTGACAACCTGGCGTCACCTGATGAATGTTGTGATAAAACGTAGTAAACTATACTCCATTTTTTTTTTTGTCCGCCAAAATTTGGCACATTTGGCAGTTCACGAAATGTTTCACTTGGAGTTATTGCTTCCAGGAGATTATTATGAAAAGGAAAATTCAGATGTACTGTTATGCAGACGCAGGCATCAAAACAAAGCCTCGTAGCCTTTGAATAGTAACTGTTTCATCATCAGTCATACTTATTACAAAGGCCTTCTCGGTTCTTTTAACGCCTGAAGTACGGCAGAATATAAATAGGTTTAAATCTTGCCTAGACAACTTGCATATTGTCTAATAAAAGGGTATGCATGAATACATAAATGTATAAGCCGTTGCATGGTGCTTTTATATTTAGCCATGCGTTAGGGAAATGTTTTCCAATGCACAAAAGTTGCCTGGGAAACTTCATTTTGCCTTAATAAATTGTAGAGAACAAGCCCATTTACTTCCGAGTTCATTGGGATTTCGAGAGGAGATAAGAAGAAGAATTCCTTGAGGATGAAATAGAAGGACGCTAATTCGCTTTAATTCATGTCTTTAACTGGATTTAATAACACTTGAATACCAAGACATATGAATGTACCCAATCTCTCCATGAAAACTAATTTTGGTGTGGATTCCTTCAGTGATCAAATTTGGTAGAGATTTTTCAGTAATTTATTTGTACTCTCACCCTCTCACTTCCCCCCCCCACCCTTATCTAATTTTCTGTTCTTACTCCCTCTCTATCTGTTTGATTTTGATTATTTGTCTACCTCAAATTTTCGTGAAAAATTATTTGTTTCATGATTAATTGAAAGAAAATCCTGGTGTCTCGAAAAAAATACTTCTCTCTCTCTCTCTCTCTCTCTCTCTCTCTCTCTCTCTCTCTCTCTCTCTCTCTCTCTCTCTCTCTCTCTCTATTTGATTGTCTACCTCAGATTTTCGTGGAAAATTATTTGTTTCATGATTAATTGAAAGAAAATCCTGGTGTGTCTCGAAAAAATTCTTTCTCTCTCTCTCTCTCTCTCTCTCTCTCTCTCTCTCTCTCTCTCTCTCTCTATTCGATTGTTTGTCTACCTCAAATCTTCGTGGAAAATTATTCGTTTCATGATTAATTGAAAGAAAATCGTGGTGTTTCTCGAAAAAAATTCTTCTCGTGATTCTCTCTCTCTCTCTCTCTCTCTCTCTCTCTCTCTCTCTCTCTCTCTCTCTCTCTCTCTCTGAAAGGCAAGGCTGTTTAGGAATCACCGTTGGCTTGCAACAATACCTGCATAACCACTGATATTATCTGACAGCGATATGATCTCGAGACACAAAATAAGAATTAATTGCATCACTTCATGGCAGCCTTAACTCAGTATAAATCATCCAAGGAAATTCTCGATACCACTTTTTTTATTATTATTATTATTATTATTATTATTATTATTATTATTATTATTATTATTACAACAGCATATTTGTGCGGAACGTTGCCTATGAGCGCGAGGTCTCTGTCGAAAACAAGTACTCTAAATCACCATCGAGGCTGGAAAAGGTCATTAGGTTAAAACTTAAGTATTTGCTGTGTATATTAGGCAAGTGTTTCTCCATTATGCTTTGAAACTTGAATAAAAAATGTTAAAAAAATTATAAACACGCTTTTATTAAAATGCACTAAAAAGTAAAAAATAAATTGTTTGAGTCATACAGATATCAATTTTATTATTGCAGATATATTCATTTTTGTATACAATAAAAAACAATGTAACAAAATTACCAGGCATGCTTATCCGAAATCAAATTACAGTATTCGAAAATAGCATAGAATATGGTGATTATTTACAGAACGGAGATACAAATGCATCAGCAACCTCTGTTCATTGCAGAAACAGTCTGTTAACACCTTTCCTATAGCATAAAAGTTACATCAACCTTTTCCGAACCACCTAGATTTCTCCTGGCTTCTGAGGAAACTCTGGAGGGGGCCACTCAATCAAACCTGAGCACTTGGGTTCCCCAGCTAAGCCCAAGAAAAACCCATTCTGTAGAACAGTGGGCACCAGGCTCCACTGTAAGCATCGGAAGAGGCATCCTCTGTTAGACTGCCCCCAAGCTTCGCTTCGGAATCCTTTGAGGATTCCATCAAATAACTAAACTTGGATTATTTTAATATTGTAAAATAAGCACACAATCCAGCTTTTACTTTCTGCAAATTCTTGGGGTACTAGATCCATTCAACAATCTATCCTGAGGGATTTGGAGTTTGCTCCAGTTTCAATCTCAGTTCCTAGGTGATTGGATGAGTGGTAGAAATGGATCCAGTGTTTTTTTCAATATTAGACCAAATCATTATTATCAAGAGAGGCACTCCTCCAGGGGTCCAGGGGGAACTGGAGGGGCCCCTAGTACTTTTCAGGGAGGCTCAGATATTGCTGTTCTCCAGAACAGTTTTCTTCCCATGGATTCTTGTTAAATCAAGAATCCTGAAGAGTTAACACCAAAAATGGAATCTTAAACAAGTTGCTGGAGACCTCCAAGCCTTATAGCACATGGCCCCCACCATCTGTAAAATGAAGGACAACCACCAGTAGGATGACAAAGATAAAACAAGGAAATCTTGCACACAGAGCTCCCTTAACTATGTGTTCATGAGTCACCAACATCACCTGAACTATGCGGTCTGAGTTGCCTTGAGCGTTGTTATTGCAAGCTTTTTTCCATCCACATCCATTATCAAAAGTTCATCGTTTTTCAGCAGAGGGGCCACTGATGGCACATATAAGTGGATGAATGATTAGGCTGTTGTCCCGTATGACAGATAGCATGGTCCTGCCATGTCGTTGGCGTTCTTGGTTTCTGGACAATATGAGTACAGTATGTCATCAGTGTAGAAGATGCAGAAGGTGAAGTCACTCAAGATGTTATCTGTCAGTCCATCAGCTTCTGGAATGTAGTCCTGACAGTAACTGAAGGATGTGCTGACTGCTGTTTTTGGTATATGCTGTAATTTTTACAAGAAGAATAGTCAAAATTAATTATTCAGTAGATGAAAATGAACAAGCCCACAGGGGTCATTGACATTTTCAGAGAACATGATGTTCATTGAAGTAAGAGGAAGTAAAGGGAAATACAGGAAGAAAGTTTTAAATTATTAAATATATATAAACATCAAAATACAAGGAGAATAGGGAGGCATTGCATTTTCACTTGAACTGAAGTTTCAATTTCTGCATCCTCGCTGTTCCACAGTTCAACGGTTTGAGAAAAAGATCCTCTGGAACTGAGCAGTTTGACAGCGAGGCACATTTACTGCACATTGGTGCTGCTGCTCAGCAAATCTAATTGCTCTTGGCAGATAAAGGGGATCAGGGATCAATTGTGAATGTGAAAGATCTCTGTTGAAAACAACTTATGAAAAAGTGACAAACAAGAGACCATCCGTCGATGGTCCAAGTCATAACCCAGATTCATGGGAATCTGGGTTCTCAGATCAAGGAGTAATGTAAGCAGAGATCAAGAGCTGAATGAAAGCCTCTAACGCAGTGGTTCTCAAAATTTTTTGGCCCATGCACCCTTTCACCATACGTCAGAATGTCATTCCCCCTACTTTCCAAAATTGTCTGCCTCAAAAGGTGCATTCCAAACAATTTACAACAAAATACTAACAAAAACACGCAAGCTAGCAGACCGATGCACACTGCGTTTTGTGTGGTTCTAGAGCCAGTTTGAGCCTGACAATCTGTGGTCACAATTCCACCCCTGAGACTCTGAAATTCCCAGGGGGGTGGAGGGAATCCCCACCCCGGGGTTGAGAACTAACGACATGCGAGGAGCGTTGTCATCAGTAGTTCCTGGAATAACAAAGTTGGCTGAGGCAAGGCAGAAGCAGCAGTCACGATGCTTCTGTTTCCGTTATTTTAAGTGATGGTGAATAATGCATATGAGCTGTTGTTTTTCATTTACTTCGTATATCATTGATGGTGTTCATTCTTTATTATTGCGGCGTCTACTTGCATCAAAGGTGTTCTTTGTATCTATATTTTTAGTTCTTAATCTTCTGGTGGGGGTAAGAAGAGAATTGAATGGCAGGTTACGTGATACCTGGTCGGTAATTATCATTCATGAAATTAATTTTGTTATCACTACTCTATTGCTTAAGCAGAATTAGTTGTTGGTAACAGTAGTAATAAAGGTATTTCCGTTAAAGAATTTTGAACTCATAATTATGGACATTGTTCCTGCTAAAATTATAGCCTTTTTATAATACTGTATTACATTTATTTAAATTGCATAATTGTGTCGTAAATGGGATATGCCCTCTTTCTCGCTAAACAAATATTCCTGAAGATCTGTTGATATGCAACGCTATCTTCTTGATTTGCAAAATAGAACCAGGTCCCTGACTCACAAGGACACAGGAAGAGCGATAAAGTCCATTGAGCCATATAACTCACAAAAGCTCACAGATATGTAATATAACACAATCTGCTCCTAACTTCATGCTCCAAGGACTACTGATCGATAGTCTAAAAGCTGAGAAAATAAAAACAAAAATGTCTTGTTGCAAGGCAGCATTCGAAAATGCTCAGAAAAGTTATATTTTAAGTCTTTATTAAATTAGAAGGTAGTGCAAGTTTCATGTACTCTATTTTCACGTCTGTATAATAGACTTAGAGTTCCAAGGGCACAGAAAACCCAACGAATTAAAAAGTGACGGCAATAAATCAATGTGCAGCCAACGCAGACGTCATGAATACGAGAATCATTGTCCTTTTGTAATACGGGGCATTATCAGCAATCCAGTTTCACTTGGAGATGCTCACCGTGGGTCCATAATCTGACGGAGGGCATCGGTGCCCCTTTGGTATTCAGGGAAGCAAACGAGCTTCCTTCATTTGGCTCTCGAGTCAGTTTCCACATCCATTAGATGTGCTCATGTTAATCAAATGAGCAACTCCGAACAGCTGTTGGGTTGGTCTACCCCCATCCCTCCCCTCTCAGTTCCTTGAAGTATTCTCTCTCTCTCTCTCTCTCTCTCTCTCTCTCTCTCTCTCTCTCTCCTTCTTCTTTCTTCTTCTTCTGTGTGTGTGTATGTGTGCGTGTGTCGTGTTATTTCTGTACTTATTCCGAGTCTAATTTCAAGATAATGTTATGAAAAACTCTCTCTCTCTCTCTCTCTCTCTCTCTCTCTCTCTCTCTCTCTCTCTCTCTCTCTCTCTCTCTCTCTCTCTCTCTCTCTCTCTCAATATGCATGTCACATCTCGATAGCTATTCCTCACCAAAACTTACTACCGCATTTTCTCAATTTTATTTTCTATTTTCAGTCAGTTAACAATATTCTCTCTCTCTCTCTCTCTCTCTTTCTCTCTCTCTCTCTCTCTCTCTCTCTCTCTCTCTCTCTCTCTCGTAAGATTCTTGAGTCAATTCGATAGCTATTCTTAGTCCAAACTTATTACCACATTTTCTCTCTCTCTCTCTCTCTCTCTCTCTCTCTCGTAAGATCCATGTCATATTTCGATGGCTATTCCTCATCCAGACTGACAACCACATTCTCTCAATTTCGATTTTATTTTCAATCAGTAAACAGTGATCTCTCTCTCTCTCTCTCTCTCTCTCTCTCTCTCTCTCTCTCTCTCTCTCTCTCTCTCTCTCTCTCTCTCTCTCTCGCTCTTATAAGTCTGTATATATTTCGAGCCTGAATCTACCTTCATACCATTCTGAAGATTATTTTTTGTCATACTCACCAACTAAATCAACAAAACAAGATATTGAAAATTTGTTACAAAACATTCAGCATAAGCGTTTCACTCTTGATTAGAATTTTTGATTAACTAGCTGAGAACGGTATCCAGTTCTTGACATTTTTAGCTTTCAGGATCTTATCTGTAATCTTTTGATCTTGACATATTCATTGTTGTATTTTGCTAAAATTTTTATTGCTGAAACAGAGATATAATGATGTACTTGTATTGATGTTAATTCACTTTTTGTATATTGCACTTTTGTTTCATTTTTTCCACTTGCGGTCATTGCATTCAACCGGAGTGAAATACAATGTCTTTTGTGTTTATTATTTTGTGTTTATTATAATAATAATAATTAATAATAATAATAATAATAATAATAATCAAATTTAGATCAGTAATTAGTAAATTTGATTTGTTATATATCAAACAGTAAAAATTTTTGTCTATTGAACAGCGGAGCATTATAATGGCTTCAGTACTGAATAAGATACCCTTAGTAAGAGGATAATGATGTGATGAGTTGAGCTCTAAAAATGGATTTATTTATGATAAATAATTTTGGTTTTAACGCTTATGATCCATTTATTCGGGTCATTATTATCAGTCGCCTGTAATTTTTAAAAATTTCTCTGCTTCAATAATTACTTTTACGCATCAAATTTTAATATATTCTGCTAATTAATGGTGCGTGTGTTTGTGTGGGCGCCTTTTCCTACAAATCTTTTTTTATATATATATAACATAATTCCCCATAATTTTAGAGAAAATTAAAAGAATATTTCAATTTCTCCTCTGAACTAGACTGAGGGTTTGACTATGTATGTATTTAGAAATGATTTACGAAGCCCTCACTTAGTCTGTTGACCCATGGGCCACATTTTGATCCTTGGCTTCTTGCAAAAAAAAAAAAAAAAAAATCTCTAATGATTGTTGCCAGAAACGTGAATGATAATTTTCAAAAGTTCACCCTACGTAATTGATCCCAGGTTGAGTCAGATAATCACCCGCCTCCCAGTTCATTAGGCGATCTTCATAGCCCAGTAAAATTAATTGACGGAGAAACAATCAAAATTCCGACGAGGACATTTCAATCATACATGCAGTGTTCATCGTCATGCCGGCTGGCTGGTCATGCCGATGCTAATCAGGGACTGAAACTTAAGCATTTAACGACGAGCGTGTTTACGTAAGATTCCTTGATGGACAAAAAGCGACAGGAATCTATTTTAGGTTTCGTTCTTGCGTCTCGGGCGAGTCGCAACTCGGGATTAAACGTCCGGTGGTGAAGAACTTGGTTTACGCATTCATATGGACATGCATACGTGTGTATACGTATTATAAATACACACGCAAGCGTTATATACATGTGTGTGTATATATATATATATATATATTATATATATATATATATATGTATATATATATATATATATATATATATATATATATATATATATATATATATATATTATATATATGTATGTGTTTATATATTCTATCCTTGCGTTTCAACATCTTCTCTAAAACTGAAATTTAAGCCTACAATGATAATGATATATATTCTCTAATCCTTGCGTTTGTCTCCCTAAAACTGAAATTTAAGCCTACAATGATAATGACATTGCTTAAGATTCGCTTAAGAAAAAAAAAAAAGATACGGAGTCCGAGAGACTAGTTTCGCAATCGTGTTTTAAACTGGAATCTAAACATCTAATGACGATATGGACGTAAAATCTGTTTGGCATAAAATACAAAATAAAAAAGCTGAGATGAAAAAAGTTTTCGAAGCATGTGTTTCAACTCTTGCATGACATGTTCAAGACTTTATAGTTTACCCGCAACAAATTACCTTGATTATTCCCCCTCCCCCCTCCCCACACCCATGCCATTCTATCACCTCTTCCTCCCCGGAACCCCAGTCATTCCCCGTGACCCCCTACGCAACCCAAAAAAATATGTAATTTAATCCTTATGATTGGCACATTGCTGATTTCAAAGAGCTGAGCATTTTTGGAGGCCTCGATCAATCCCTCATAAGCTGACGTCCATTACCCGCAGATGGCTGCTTCATTATCCTTATTGCGGATTAGCCTTCCAACAAAAATCAGCTCCATAATGTTTTGTCATTGGGGATTACGGACTCCAGAATCCTTTTGGTCCGCGACGGCGGATTTATACTCGGTAATTTTGGTCTTCATTCCCAGATCTCTATTTACGGCGGAGGCATTCTATAGACGTCTCTTTACGACCCATATCCGAAATTAGCAAAAAATGGACAGTGCATAACGGTGATTCGTCTCGTCCAAGGACACAGGGTACGCCACCACGTCCGTCCCCTGGGGAGAAATGGCTACTGGAATATATTTACCCGCTCCTCATTATCTCATTGGAGTATGTTTTCCGATCTCGTAACCACACTGAAATATATTTATTCATCCTCATAACCCCATTGCAATATATTTTTAACAGTCCTCATAATCCCATTCTCATGATCGCATTGAAAATGTTTGTACTTGTTCTCGTAATCACATTGATAATTATTTACCAGTTACATTGCCAGATTACATTTACCTGTCCAGTAATCGGAATGACATTTACTTATTCGTCTTCATAAAAACGTCAGCATGCATTCGCACGTCTTTACAATCCAAGTCAAATATTTTTACTGGTCCTTATAATCTAACTGGAATATCTTTATCCGTTTTTGTAACCTCACTGTAATATATTCACGCGTTCTTTCAGTACAACTGAAATATGCTCACTAACCCTCGTGATCCCACTGAAATGTATAGACTCACCCTCTGATAAAATGATTATGTCCAATTTGGTATACGAGAAATATAAATCGTTATGCAAGCAATCCCGATATCATTACTCCAACACGCCCACCACATTAACCCACCTACCCCCTCTCTCTCTCTCTCTCTCTCTCTCTCTCTCTCTCTCTCTCTCTCTCTCTTGATCGGTCTTGGGGCTGGTATGAAGTTGGAGGGGGTGGGGCGAAGGAAGGCACATTTTTCCAACAGAGTAATTACTTACTATATTTGAACATTGAGGAGATCGCATGTCTCCCGATGCTTACTTTTTGCCCCGGCTGCTTTCGTAATTACTGCAACCGAGGCTGAGATTAAGTCAAGGAACGATTCTCGACTAATCATCACATGATAAGGGAAGATTATTTCCCCTCCCAATGATACTGCTCGCCGAGATATTTAATGTTGTGGGGGGGTTTCAAAGGTAAACTCTCTCTCTCTCTCTCTCTCTCTCTCTCTCTCTCTCTCTCTCTCTCTCTCTCTCTCTCTCTTCTCTCTTGCTAAAATTTGAATTGAAAATATCAGCTCTCTTCTCTCTAAAATGATTCTCTTTCTTGCTCTTTGGAAGCCTCTTCGCTAAAATGATTGAATTGAAAATATCACCTCTCTCTCTCTCTCTCTCTCTCTCTCTCTCTCTCTCTCTCTCTCTCTTTGGAAGACCTTTGCTAAAATGATTGAATTGAAAATATCACCCCACCCCACCTCTCTCCTCTCTCTCTCTCTCTCTCTCTCTCTCTCTCTCTCTCTCTCTCTCTCTCTCTCTCTCTCATTCTTTGGAAGACCTTTGCTAAAATTATTGAATTCAAAATATCACCCCACTCACCCCACTCCCACCTCCCTCCCCCTCTCTCTCTCTCTCTCTCTCTCTCTCTCTCTCCCCTCAAGAAATTAAGGCATTATTTCATCATTCCCAGATCAGTTCCTCCTGCACCCTTGGAACCCAACGAATCTATTAATTTTATCAAGCCACTGCCATTATTCAATGTAAATTATTTGGGTAGGTATGCGGAGAACGACCGATTATTAGGCAAAATTTCTTCAAGCCAATAAATGTCAGGCAGTATTTGTTATCCACGAAAACAAAGGGAAATAACATATCACTATTATGCATTCAGACACTTTCATATTTACAAGCTTGTGTATTTACAGTTAGTCATGGGTGTGCCTGTACACATGCAATATATATGTATGTATGTATGTATGTATGTATATATATATATATATATATATATATATATATATATATATATATATATATATATATATATATATATATATATATATATAATGATAAGAATATATATTATATATATACATATTTATATAATATATATATATATATATATATATATATATATATATATATATATATATATATATATATATATATATATATATATATATATATATATATATATATATATATATATATATATAGAGAGAGAGAGAGAGAGAGAGAGAGAGAGAGAGAGAGAGAGAGGGGGGTGAATGGATCTACAATGATGCTCATGTTGGTAGTCCAAATAGGTTACTGAAGCAATAAGCTTTCGCCTACAATAGTAGGCTTCTTCCTAAACAGAATGTTATTGGTAGTTTCTAATTTGAAAAATCTGAGTGGTGGGCAAAATTCACTATTTTTTTATTATTTATTTCATCCGTCAGCATGAATTGCTCCATGTATCCTAGCTGCATGTTGTAAACATGATTCTCCAATTCTATATATATATATATATATATATATATATATATATATATATATATATATATATATATATATATATATATATATACATATATATATATAATTTTACAACGAAATACCCGCATCTGTTTATGAATAAAATATCTGTGAACCTTCGCAATTATGCACAAACATAGAACGCAGAAGGGAAAGGGAAAAAATAAAGAGTGCTCAAAATCCTACACACATCCTGAGGGTCTCACATCCTGAATTAGACTGCGTTCGATTCCGCGAGACGCTCTTGAAAAAAAAAAAATTCCTGCAGTAGACACGCGAATGAGAGAGGGGAGGTCTGGGAGCGAGTCCCCCGCTGTAGCCGAGTAATAATGGCTGTCATTTTTGCCGCTTAAATAACCGTAATTTGAGTTAGTCGCGTATTATTCTTCAGAGTCAACCTTATTTCGCAGTTGTACCATTAAAAAAAGTCCTATTCATTTCGTATCGTGACATGCGTTTGTGCCAGTGGTATGAAGTCCTCAGACCTTTTCCGAGAAAAGCCCTGAAACTGTTCCGTGGAAATGAATGTTGCGTCTTCATTAAAGGCATATTTAGCCTCGGAATGTAAGGTATTATCGCTCCTGCTAAGGGCATGGGACACGCACCAAGATACCCTTTTCTAGCACAGGCCCTTAGGACAAGTGGATGGAAATAAAAACAAAGGCATAACAACTGTGACATCAAAAACACTAGCAACAACACACTAAATGTGCAACAACGGAGGTTAAGAGGTTAAGATAAAACGAAAAAGATGTCATAAGATATGGCAAAACCGTTAACATCCAAAGAGGTGCAAGCAGGCTGTGCAGGAGAGCGCAAGCAAGCAGGAACACACTCCTGCACAAACAAGCACATCTTACACCATCGCCACAACTACCGACCTTTAATACAAATCAAACATGGCAACGTGAGAAGACAAAAAATTTACTCTGTCAGTCTAAAATGATTACATGAAGCAAAACCAAATGAACATTCCTGCAGCAAGTCATATATATGTATATATATATATATATATATATATATATATATATATATATATATATATATATATATATATATATATATATATATATATATATATATATATATATATATATATATATATATATAATATATATATATATCATATCATATATATATATGCTTAACAGAGTCGTGGATGAACTACCGGTGCAAAAAACTTCCACGACATCAGCCGTTTCGTACACACACACACACACACAGAGAAGGCTCATCAGCATCGCGTCGAACCTCTTAGACAGAGTGTTATTCACTTTTAATTTTGTATGTATGATATGCTTCCCAGATATTAAGGGCATTCCTGTCCTGTACCTCTCAATCACGACAATTATACAACGTTTTTAGGTATTACTTCCATGTTTTCTCGTAACACTTCTGGACTATGCAATCTTTACCAATCTATCGTCCTCCTGGCTTTATACGAAGGTTCGAGTCCCACTGGTGACGAAGCGCTTATTAGTTATAATTCCCCTTAAGTGTATATATTATATATATATATATATATATATGTATATATATATATATATATATATATATATATATATATATATATATATATATATATATATGTGTGTGTAAATATATATATATATATATATATATATGTGTGTGTGTTTGTGTGTATATATGTGTTTATATTTATATACTGTATATACATGAAAACGTGTTTTACAAACAAGCATACAAGCATACACATTTCTACACAACATTGATATGCAGTTACATGTGATTAAGTAAACAAAACAATCTATTATTTCACACTGAAAACCGTGAAATAAAGAAATCTTTCAAAATATATATAAAAAAGCGAAAATGCCCTTGCACTTAATTCCATCACGATGGGAAATGATTATATGTGCCGAGAACACACAAAGAAAAGAGTCGAGATACGAGGAACATATACATAAAGAGATCCCTCACTCGAAGCACGCAACGCCAGGGCAATGATGCAATTAATTATTAACACTGCTGCCCCCTTAATGAGTCACATATATAACGTAAGAGGCTGTTAGTGGGTGCTCGACGCACACCTGCCCGCATGTGACCCGACTCTACAAGAAAATAAACTGTGATTTGGTGGGCGATGATGGTCATCATGATGATAATGGATAACAGTGTAAGTGGCCTTTGGTATTCTGGCGTTGTTTGTACTCTGCCTCTCTCGCCCCATCTTTTTCTTTTTGTCTAAATCTCTCTCTCTCTCTCTCTCTCTCTCTCTCTCTCTCTCTCTCTCTCTCTCTCTCCGTGCTATTTGTCCAAGTAACCCCCTTCTTGCTTACTAAGTGTCTGCAATGCAATTTGTCGAATCTTCTTTTTTTTTTTTTGTCCACAGGACTAAGCTCTTAACTATTTTAAGAACTATGGTAGACGTAAACTTCTTCTAGGTTTCCTTTGAAGGTGGGACGTTTGATCCACTTTGGACCATTATGATTATATATTTGCCTATGATTCTGTCTTCTTGCTGATGTTGATTTGACAAAATATATTGTCTGTCTCCATGTAACCGCTAAATCTCTCTCTCTCTCTCTCTCTCTCTCTCTCTCTCTCTCTCTCTCTCTCTCTCTCTCTCTACTCACTTCGATGGAGGTTGAGTCAAGATGCTTAAGAAAATTTGCCTGAATATCTAGTCTCCTCGCTCATGGAAAGTAATGATATGAAATATTTCTAATGACTAGCCGAAAGTTTGTCCTGGTTCCGTTATATCACCATCTCCCCACGAGTATGAAATGTATGATTCCCAAACTATTTGACATTAATAGTCACTATTTGACCATTACTGTCAAAGTCAGAATGTTTTATATTCATACACTAGAGTAGTTCATTCGTGTTAGAGAAAGCAATTTCATATCCTCTTGAATTAACGTCAAGTAACAAAAAATTACGCACGCGTTTACTCAATTGGGTTTGGATTAATGTAAAGTGACAAACGAATAATTAGTGTTTCACTCAGTCGCGTTGTGTACCTCATTGTGGCCCATTGCCTCTCAACGGAGCTTACTTGCAAACCACGCCTGGCATTCAGTTGTGGTTACCCGTCCGAGTATTAACCAGACCCGAAAGTGAAAGACAATGAACAATGTTTATAATAACCCGTGTTTAATGACTGCTAACCTTTCACTTTATAGCTGAAATATCTGAAATAAAAGCTGGCTTATAACAGTTTCTTGTGTTTCCAGAAGCGAGAGAGTCGCCTGGTAAGAGTGAATCTCATGAATAATTCCATTTTACTTTCTAATGTTCTAATGTCTGACTAACGGCATGTTATCATCCTCACAAGATACGGTTGGCAGCTGCACTTACACTTATTGGAGAATGCTGCATGCTGCGTGCTGCGTGCTGCGTGCTGCATTCTACTTTCCAGTGAATGCGTTATACTGGTCATCAAGAGCCTCTTTAGAAATTTTGACGAATAAATGGACGTCAGGAAATTAACTCAAGGAAGATCACGAGTTTTTTTTTTTTTTTTTTTTTAATAACGTAGCCACTGGAACTGATAATCTGATTTTTCTAGATCAGGTCCGAAGTACAGAAGATGAGAAAAAGGAGTGGGGATTGGGGAAAATTATATTATTGAAAACGGCAAGGCTGTAGGTCAAGGAAAGTTGAAATTGCGGAAATTATATTATCTCATTTTGAAAACTTTAAAAAATTAGGATTGAGGGTCCGCTGAATGTATTGAGAAATTAATCTTATAGCTCTTTTGGGATGTCAGTCAATAAACTCAGTCATGAAACTTTTCAATGATTCTCGTGTACTGATGCCTCTCCTCCGTAAGGTTTGTTCATTTTGTTTGATCTATCAAGCTTTTACTGTCGGCGCCATATTTAATTAAATATTTTGCAGTTATCAGTTAAGGCAGTGTTTGTTGTGTAATGGCTATGTGAGAAATTTGAACGTAAAATGAATGACCGAATGCGGCACAGAAGGAACTAGATTTTTTTCTACATAAAATCAATGGAAGACTAAGGTGGTATAAATAACAAAATTTATTTAGATGAAAAATAAAGATTTTGCACATCCTGGATTTTAACCCAAAGTCCGTGCAAAATCCCTTTTTCTTCAAATATCAAGTTCGTTTTGATCTTTAGTCCTCCTGTTTTTTGTCAAGTAGGATATTTTTTTCTTCTACATCATTCCCACTCTCTTTCCAAGACTATAAATATTCAAAACAAAAAATGTTGAAACTGTGCTGGTTTGGGTGAGTGAAGAAAAACTTTAAGAACGTGTGAAAAAGTTCGAATGCGTAAGAAAATTTTCTGCAAAAGCATGAGGAAGATTATGAGGGCAAAGGTAAACCGGGAAAAAAGAAGAGTTTTAGCATTATACGCTGTACAGAAATTCGATTTCGTGAAACGTCGGCGCAATGTGGGAAGAATGTTTTGAGATGGTATTTTTGCAACGAATAAAATGATAGGCAAAGCAAGGGATGTTCCAAGATGCTTACAAAAAGAAGGTGGTAATGCAAAAGAGACTTAACCCACTCTTCACAGATTTACAAGCAAAACAAAAAATGTTGAAACTGTCTGTGAAGCAATGTGCATAAGAAAATTAAAGCAGGGAGTGGTAAAAAAAGATTAGAATAGGTGAAGGAATGTTTCGGAATGTTTTGAGATGGTCTGGTAATGTGGAAAGAACGGAGGACAACAGAGGAGGGGAGGAGAGGAGGAGGAGAGGGAGGGCTAGAAAGGGCTGGATGGATGGGAGGAAAGAGATAGTGTAAAGGAAAAAGAGCATTAAATTACAAAAATTCGTACTGATAGATAGATAGACAATGGATTTTACATACAGCCTGGTATTTTGTTGACTTTTCAAAGTCTATGCAAAATCACTTTCACGTTCTAATTTTGTCCTGGTATCAAGTTCGTTATGATCTCTGGTCCACCCTGTATTCATTGCCAGGTACGACGTTTTTGACATCATTTCCCCCTGTCCTTTCGAGGCTATAAATATTCAGAGTCCTTTGTCTTTTCAGGCATTACATTTATTCACATGCCCCTTCTCTTTGTCGTAGACGTCCTTAGCAAACTTCAGTCCTTGTAATCACTTAGACTCATGCTGTCACAATGTACCCATTGAGAATGTTGCAAACAACGACGTTATTATTGTTATTTGTAAAATAAGTAGAAAGAAGTTAATGAAAGCAGTGCAGCTACGGAACAAAGAGAGGTTGCCCAGAACCTTCAGTACTGCTGACATTTCGCCGTGCAAGGTGTACAGTCGGCTGTAAAGATACCTTAACTGTTATTGCCCTAAAAGGTACAGTTTGTCATTTCATTAGTCACTTAGATTTCCTGGTTCTTTATTCTGGCTCTTTTGCTTTTAGCATCACGTTTCTTGTTTTTAGCGAATAGCACGTAAGTGCTACGTAAGGTCTTTAGCTCTTTGTTTTTATTCGATCAGTTCAGTTTTGATGAAAGTTAGAGGAATTTATTTCTGGTGATAGAAATTCATTTCTCGCTGTAATATGGTTCGGAAGCTAGGTCCCGTTTGAGAATTAAATTAAAATAAGTCTAATCCTTCGGGCCAGCCCATTTGTGATTCAAAAAGGTATATTTCTTTTCTTTGAATTAAATTGTATCTTCCTCATTTGTGATTCAAAAAGGCCTTTAGTACATCTCTGTCGACACCCCCCTACCCCTTTTAGTGTTCTGTAAAAGAAAACTATTGAGATGGCTATTTGTCTGTCCGTCCGGACTTTTTCTGTCCGCCCTCAGATCTTAAAAAACTACTGAGACTAGAGGGCTGCAAATTGGTAGTTTGATCACCCATCCTCCGATTACCAAACCTACCAAATTGCAACTCTCTAGCCTTAGTAGTTTTTATTTTATTTAAAGTTAAAGTCAACCATGATCATGCGTCTGGCACCGCTTTAGGTGCCAATAACACAGGCCACTACCGGGCCGTGGCTGAAAGTGTTGCGGGCCGCGGCTGAGATTTTCATGGGCCGTTATTGAGAGTTTCATACAGCATTATACGCTGTGCAGAAAATTCGATTTCGCCGAAGAAACGTCGGCGCATTTTTTACTTGTTTTTTTGAAATCTGACAATGTTCATTCTTGCACTGTTATTGAAGTATCGTATTCTTACTTAACGAACAGTTTACTTTTGCCCCATTATTTATTAAGAAAAAATGTCAGCTCTGTACAAATAGAAGCTGATCATCTATTGCAGTATCTTAAGCAACTCCCGTACCTACAATTAATTCTTGCAAATGGCCTTTCCTTAACTGAGTTATCAACTAGCAATTTTTGTCTGTAACTAATGGTGAACTGCTGTTCGCCTCATGTAGACAATAGCACGCTGAATGGCCGAGCACTGTTTTCTTATTTCCTTTCAAGACCTTTTAATACCATATGGAAAAGGAAACTCATTACTTTGCCCAAGAACTGGTAGCCAACTTAATTACATTTCCAGCCTTGTCCTAATGAAAAAAGGAGATGATGACGAAGAAGAAAAAACAGGGAATAGCTCTATTTCTTGGCTGCCTTTCTCTGTTTGCCAAGACATTAGTCAAATGCAGACCGATGCAAATTTATGACTGCAATTCATCTTGACCAAGTGATATCACTCGGATCTGGCAATTAAGTTTTCCTAAACGAGATATGATATTAAGGCGAGAAACGACTCCAGGCATTACCACCCTTCTCGCCAGCTTCCCGCTGGGATGCGGTCTCGCAAGGTCTGGTCCAGATGCCAGAATGCTTCGCATCTCTTTCCGAAATCTTCGAACGAATAGAGCTGTTGAACGGGGACAGATTAGGAGTATAAAACGCAATCAGTGGCGATTTTTATTTTCAAACGACAGTAGAAAATCGTATACCTTTGCAGAGTGCCTTTGATTAGATTGAAAGAAGCCTTTGGCCTCAGTTATCCTTAAAACATCAATCCTTTCGGACGGATATCGTTCACGTATGGTCTCGGAGACGTTGCCTGCTCGCCTCTCCTTTCAGTATACTTATCATGGATAACATCTTGCAAACCAATAACAGCTGAAGGAGAATCCGCACCATCGTCGGATTAATTGCCAAACGTACCTTCCGGCCTGTGAGAGCTGACGGCTGTAAGGCAGTTAGGAATTATATTCCATGATGCGAGACTCGAGAGGTTGGCTACCATACGACGTGTACCACTATTCTACATACTCGCGTTTCCATTTCATGGCTTTAATGTATGGTGGCATATCTGTCCCTATATGTTCTTTGTGTGCAAAGAGACAATTCATTGTCATTATTTTTGAGGGAAAGTGACCAAGACTCACATGACTGCTATAATCAAGAGAGACGTTAAAATAATGACCTCATCGCAGAAGAAAACAGCGATTTCCACAAATGAATTCTTAATACGACATATATCCATATATTACTTCTAAAATCCATCAAGGCAGTTGACTCATAACTGTAGATAGTTTTGTTTTATAGTTTTCAGTCTTTATTTAATTTTGCCAGAATGAGTTATAATTTTATTGATAATAAATTGGTAAATCCTTACCAGAAAATATCCATGAATAATTTACTTCTAAGACTTCCAAAATTTTATTTCACTTCCACTAGCAGTGTTTTTTTTTTTACTTCTGAATTACAGTTTATTTTCTTAAATGTATATCCGTTTGATTGAATCTATTTGTTGTTTCGCTTTATATTTTACGACTCTCATGACTAATAAATCAATTACTTTAGCAAACTAAAGTCTTCAGCTACAACAGTCCCAATGTAGACTTGCTACAGATTGATAATCAGATTATAAAAGCACCATAACTTGTTACATTATAACTGTAACTTGTTTTTAATGTTCCTTACGGATATCAAAGGGTTAGAATATTACGCCGTTATCTTATCCCAAAGATTGTGACAGTCAAACGCCTTTGTCACATCAGCTCTGCACCCCTCTAGGTAGGGAAGAAGGGGTTGGGTTGGACATGAAGCTATTAACTTGATATCAAAATTCAATGCTTTAAAGCTTGTAGGAGGCATCAGAAGTGAGGCCTGAAAAGCAGACAACGTAAGTGAGCTTGAAGCGTTATCGAGGACGGATTCTAAAAGTCGGGTGGGTTCAAAAACTGTAAATATCTTCGGTCGTGGCTGTGAGCTATGAAGGAAGGAGATGTTAGATAAATCAGCGATTTTATTTTAAGTGCTTAAAAATTGTGTTCTTGCACCAATTTGCCTCCAGTCACGGTTTAGGCAACTTTTTCCCTGTCTGTCCCATTTTCTCTCTTTTTCCCACTCTGTTTTGTGACTGGCTCATTTTTGTCAGTCTGACAGTTTTTCTACCTTTAAGAGCCTTTTTTAATGAAAACATTATAATAATGTTAAACCAGAATTTTGCTCGGGACTACCTCTCGGTTAAGCTGGTAATATCAAAATCTTTTAGAAGTTATGAAAGATCAGTACATTACATCTATTGAGATTTCGGATTCTTTAATATCTAAATTAGAGCTTAGACACAATATGTCAAAATCATAATAGAGTATTTTACTTATATAAAGCACAGTGATTATCTGCCAAGTCATCTGGGATGAGAAATCAATTATCATATCATAATATTGTCCTGTAATCTTTTTATTAAATAATCTGTGTTGGAAAAAGGATC
>NC_089784.1:3870503-3873003 GCF_040412425.1 Macrobrachium rosenbergii | reverse complement strand
TTTGTTAACATGGTATTTTCTTTCTCTTTCGTTTATCTTGGTTTGTGTAAACTATTGGATAGGAAAGCTTCAGTGTACCCAAGTATAAACGTTAAAATTCGCCCATGAACTGTTAGTCGTTTAAAAAAACTCCCTTTGCGTATTTTCTTTTATGAATGTTAGGAAATGAGTATCATAAACTAATGATATAATAATAAATATGACCTTTCTTACCAAATCCCCACATGTTTCAATAAGTGAAGTCGACAGTAGCCAAGTGCAATAAGCGTATAGACTGATCATAATGGATATTCATATTTTTCTCTATTTATCCTTTATGAAACGTTCGTATACCTACACCGCCATATAAAGCAAGTAATATCAGAATGAGACGAGACAGCAAGTCCCGACCCCACGGACGTTACGTACCGACAATAAACTCGGACCAAGGTACATTAATTTTTTTTTTTTTTTTTGGTTACAAACACATTCATGTGTTTTTGATCGCATAATAACTGCAAGATGGAAGAAAGTAACTCCAGAGATCTGAGCGAGAGACTTTTTCATTTTCACTTTTTCTCTTTTATAATTAATCCCGAATTGAGCTCATCCATAAAACATCCACTCATTCACTTTTGTCTTTTCAACCCTCATTGCTATCCAGCTCCGCTAACACCAGACCTCAGGGTTTGTTGCAATGCTTTGGGCGTTGATCTTTGGGAAAATGTGCATTGTGTGTGTTTTATTGAAAAGATCGTTGCTGCAGGCCGCTCCGTTGAACGTACTTATTTGTGGAAACTTTTTACCATCACCGTTTGTTCGAAATGTCGACATTACCTACATTTATATCCATCCATTCTAGATACCAGATCATCAATATCAAGCAGCGAATTTTTTATTAATGTATTTATAGTAGTTCGCATCATCAAATTTTGACAGCTAACATTTGCGTACATTTCAATATATTGATCGATTACTTCACTGGATATTGAATGAATCAAAGCGTTCGTGATCATGTAAAAATGCATTTTCGTGTTTGGCAAATGAACTCAGTATTTTAATATATTTCCTTCAAAGTCTTCTAAAAGGCGATTTCCACATCGGATCGCATCACTTATACTTTCTTTAAAAATCACTAGAAAAGAAAATACAACAAAATTCGGGAAGAATGTATCTATACCAGAAGGGCATAAAAGGTTTAAGGCCCGATAAACGAAGAAGTCCTGAGATTTCAATGCGATTTTAGCCATCCGTTCGATTAACAAACTAAATCCCTCCGAAGACTTGAGAGAGAGAGAGAGAGAGAGAGAGAGAGAGAGAGAGAGAGAGAGAGAGAGAGAGAGATGGGTAACTCATATCATGAGATTTCGGTCACTTTATGAAAAAGCTTTTGAAGATTAGCCCATTTAAGGTCGTCCCAACCTTCAGGGAGGAAAAATGGAAACGTCAGTTACCTTTCTCTTATGGAGACGTCTAAAAACGCTCTATCACGACCCATCGATATCTATGGATCACTTCATTTTTTTATGATTTTTTTCCCCGCAGAAAAGCCATAAGGCTGAATTACCTTATAACGTACACGCACGCGAGCGTGCGAGAATAATTAGTACGCGTACGCAATTACACTTGATGTGTGCACGTTTACGCAACGCTGACACATGTATGGACGCTGATATGAACGTACATTTTGTATAAATGCTACCACATCCCGACTTACTTATAAACCTATATCAGATTTACATGTATCCTGACTCTCTCTCTCTCTCTCTCTCTCTCTCTCTCTCTCTCTCTCTCTCACAGACGTTCAAACAGACGCATACACACACATATATATACATGCCTGCACACAAACAAATACTTACACATACACACACATATTTATGTATATATGTATATGTAGAGAGAGAGAGAGAGAGAGAGAGAGAGAGAGAGAGAGAGAAGGGGGCTAGGGGCTTTCGTATCACTTTGCAGTGCTAAACCATGTATCCAAATACTTATACATACACATACACATATTTATATATACATATATGTATGTATATATATGTGTGTGTGAGAGAGAGAGAGAGAGAGAGAGAGAGAGAGAGAGAGAGAGAGAGAGAGAGAGAGAGAGAGAGAGTGAGGGGCTTCAGTATCACATTGCAGTGCTAAACCATGCATCCCTCCTTCTCTTTCTTATTCGATTAAATGTAATATTCTAGGTTCCCTTATGATGATAATGATGATAAATCACTTTGCCGTGTCTTCCTCAGTATTGGAGGGTCACGGGTTTTCCAATATTCCCTGTGATTTCATGTCTGCGTCAGTTTTGAGTTTAATCATAATAACAGTAGTTTAAAATTACCATAAGACTTTGTCTGGTGTTTGTGTGAGTTAGAAAGCAAACAATTAGGAGGTCGTTCGATCTGATCTGTGTGATGAAGAAGGTAACGAAAAATAAAAGGTGGTCATTGGTTTTAATGAATGACAACGTTACGAGGAAAGTTGTGGGTAACGTTTGCGTTCCTTTCAGGGAATTCAT
>NC_089784.1:3863003-3865503 GCF_040412425.1 Macrobrachium rosenbergii | reverse complement strand
TTAAAATAAGCAAGTATAAAATCGTATGAAGATGTGTCCATACGAACACTAAATCATTGCAACAGTAACATTTCACAAATTTTCGTTCTTTGAATCGTACGTTTAGATTATTGGAAGTACCATAGAGTTCAGCAAAAAGTGGAGCAAATATAAAACCGCAAGAGGATAACCTCATCCAGAACTTTAATTTTAATAATTTTAGAAAAGCACAAAGCAGGACGCTACCTAATTTCACCAAAAGCAACTAAGAAGACGATGGAGAAAGGGGCTAGTTATTTTAGCAGCACTAAAATAACTAGCCTCTAAGTTCACCTTAACAGCAAGCATTTAAAAATAATGTCTCTTCACTATTAATTCTAGATTAGATCAATAACTTTGGGATGTTAATGAGGTTTACAAAAGACATTCTATGTCCGGCATGTTGTAATATATATATATATATATATATATATATATATATATATATATATATATATATATATATATATATATATATATATATATATATATATATATATATATATATATATATATATATATATATATATATAAATATATATATATATATGTGTGTATATGTATATAAATATATATATATATATATGTGTGTGTGTGGATAAAGATGAGTGTGGATTATTTTAGAGGTTAAACCTAGTATCGACAAGTGATTGGATTTGGTAGACTAAAACGTGAAAATCTACACAATCTGATGCATTTCGATCAAAATTAAAAATATTTCTGACTGATAGAAAGGTGAAGTAGTGAGAGCGAGTGAAATTTGTATAAATTATGTCTGTTCTGAGGCATTCTCAAAGGAAAATGGACTCTGATGGGATGAGTACGATTTTGAAAAGAGGTACAAAAGATTTAACAGTTTTAAACATATTAGTTTTTACTTCAGCAGGCTAGTGGCGAATGTGTTAGTAAATGAAGTTTTTTGTTTTCCTCTGCAACTTTAGATAAGAAATAGCAAAAAAGAGTAAGCAGTAAATAGTAAACAGAGCATGTCTTTATATTTTACAAGTTTACTGAAAATTAAGAATAAAAAGTTCCTGCACTTCAGGTCATCAATTCCTGGTCTTTGCTCTTTAAAGGTATTGTGTTCCGTCAGTTGAAATACCAAAAGAAACTATTTTCACTCCTAATAATGGTTAATAACCCTGTGAGCCTTTACATACATCGTCACGAGTAGCGAGTTCCATCGAAGATCGTCTTACTGTCTTGGGAAAATATTGCTCTTATTTTCTCGCTCCCATTTTCTTGTTTTATTTTTTACCTTCCATTAATTACAGGCGGCTCTGACTGATCAACAAGTGAAGACAAAATGATTCGATGACATTTATTAACTCGCATTTCGAATGTGACCAAACTGGTAAGAACAGTATCCACTTCATGTGACCTCTGTCCAGGATTGCTGACATTGTGACAACGGAGACTACTGATGCTTACTTTCCCTTGTTCGAGTGCTAAATAATGATATTAATTTAAAGCGCCGCATTCAGTCGTCTTGCTTTTATTCTGACTTGCAGTGATGCTTTTGTAGGTTAACTTTGTGGGTTTATTTGCCTTTTTTTCTTTATTTTTATTTTCTTTCTTCGTTACACATACCCTCTCGATTTCAGAAATGCTTGGCTGTAAGTTTTAGTCGGTCCGTTTTAATGCTGTTTACTTTGAATAATAGGACTGTTATTATTATTTTCATTACTAGTATTTTTGAAATTATTATTTAATACCTGTTGAAAAGTTTCATGTATCATGTACCCTAATTTCTTATTCCTAAACCCAATCTTCCCCACTCGTGTTCTTGACCTCAGGACGCAAAGAATCCAGCTTTTGCTGAGAAGGTCTCTCTCTCTCTCTCTCTCTCTCTCTCTCTCTCTCTCTCTCTCTCTCTCTCTCTCTCTCTCTCTCTCTCTTGGAGCATAGAAGGAGCGATGTAGGCTTGTTTCATTACCTTCATTGACTCAGGCCTCTACTTGGTAATTATCACCCCAACTAGGATGAAACTGTTCACCAGATGATATCACCTCTCTCTCTCTCTCTCTCTCTCTCTCTCTCTCTCTCTCTCTCTCTCTCTTCTCTTTCTGTATATATATATATATATATATATATATATATATATATATATATATATATATATATATATATATATATATATATATTGACTCAGGCCTCTACTTGTAATTATCACCCCCACTACGATGAAACTGTTCACCAGATGATATCACCTCTCTCTCTCTCTCTCTCTCTCTCTCTCTCTCTCTCTCTCTCTCTCTCTCTCTCTCTCTCTATATATATATATATATATATATATATATATATATATATGTATATACCTTTTGCAAGTGAGTAGAACGGGTCATTATTCAAAAGCATAAATCCCTAGGCTTCAACCGCCCAGGAACGTGATCGACTCCAGTGCAGATGAAGACAGATGATTCCTGAGAATGCAATGGTGAGCTACCATTCCCTATCTATCTAGGAAGATGAATGAAACGAT
>NC_089784.1:3850503-3858003 GCF_040412425.1 Macrobrachium rosenbergii | reverse complement strand
ATCATGCTAGGTATTCTCGTATAACTGCTATTTTAAATGCAGGATTAAGAAATCGCTAAGAAAAGATCCCTAACAGTTACGATCTCGGAAGAATACACGGGAATATCTCGTCATTATCATAGCCACTTCAGACGGCCGAGATACGCCTATTAATCATGAAAGTTCGCACGCAGAATATGAGCGCACTCATTTGAATATTCTGGCCGTACTTTTTACTCCTCCCAATAAATCAATATCTCTGGACTGACTGCTTAAGAAGTACATTCCCCACCCACCCCCACCCGCTTCTCTCTCTCTCTCTCTCTCTCTCTCTCTCTCTCTCTCTCTCTCTCTCTCTCTCTCTCTCTCTCTCTACTGCTTGGTTAGTTACGAAAGCTTTTGACATCTTTTGATCGATCTCAAATTTCCTGCGAAATTTCCGTTCATGATATGCACCATTTTGCATCTGTCGTCCGAATTAACACTAGTATAAATATAGTGTCAGTGGAACGTATATCCTTAGTACCACAGGCTACATAGAATGATATATAAAAATAAAAATGCGTTCGATTTGTTTTCCTTTTGTAAGAGATGAGGTCCTGTCACTGCATGAATTAGACACGCGCTTATTAGATAGGTCAGTTCTTTATCATCATTTGTAGGGGAGTCTCCAAGTGTAAGGACTCAGTAAGGAAAACAAGATAATGATATATATATATATATATATATATATATATATATATATATATATATATATACAAATATATATGTGTGTGTGTGTGCTTATTCACAGTCTTGAAAAATAGACGAGAGCTCAATGCCTACCAGTTCTCCTTTCACCTTTCCTGCGAAGGTATTGTGAATGTATAAATGACACGGAACCATTGCGGTATCACACACACATATATATATATATATATAATACCACAATGGTTCCGTGGTATGTGTGAGTGAGTGTTTGTTTATACACATACACTGTATAGGAGTATAAATGAGAAATCTGGTGAGGCGCCCTGTCCATATAATAAAAACTCTGTCTTCTCGCGAAAAGTGTTTCGCAGAATCTGATGCACTAGCTCCTCCTTTAGAAACAGAGAAAATAAAAGTATTTTTTCTATTCAAATATGAAGATACGATCAAAGCAAGAAAACATGACGTCCTGGTATTCAGGAGTTCAACATACGCTGTCATGTTCATCCCAACTCTCTGAGTCCCAGTAATACATTCAAGGTGTATCGACCATTACCGGGAAATTAATTCTTTGATATACGTATAACATCGATTCAAAAGGTGCATTTCGCTATAAAATTATTCAGTTATAAATCCATTTACTATCAGACCTAGTGGATGTAAAAATTAGAATATGACTGTGAAGTATTTTTATCTGAAGATGTTTATATATATTTCCATTTTGAAGAGAAATCTGGGTTCACTTTCTAACATTTGTCTTACTTAGTATAAGTCCTTAAGATGACGAACTAATGTATTCATATGTTAGTGTAAGTCCTTAAGATGAAGAACTAATGTATTCCTATGTTATTACACAATTCCTATGAATGTTCAGTGCCATGTGATTTGGATAAGATTACTTTTCATTGCAATTCAGATCATAAATGAGACAAAGTATTAAAAATACTGGGAAATGAATACAGATTCCACGTTGCTTTGTCGACCTATTTCACCTATTGAGGGAACCCCATAATCTCCACATCTCACATGATATTATGTCATATATATATATATATATATATATATATATATATATATATATATATATATATATATATATATATATATATATATATATATATATGTATACATATATGAAATATTTTATTATGTGTGTATTTGTTGTGAACTTTTGTCTTTCTCGTAAGCAACTGCTTTTGAGCGCTGATGAATCAGTTTTTTTTTTATTGTACTGTCTTTTATGCTAGAATGCATTTCCTTTTTGTGTAATTAAGTAAATGGCTAAAACTGTTGTCATCAAAAATAACAAATTCAACATACAGGGAATTTAAACTTTTTCTTCTGAGTTTTGGCATTGAAGACATGAAAAGATATAGGAAATTAGAGAATTGTACATCAGCATTCAATAAGAGTAAATATATACTTACATACACACACACACACATGTGTGTGTCACACACATGTATATATACACACTGATATGTATATATATATATATATATATATATATATATATATATATATATATATATATATATATATATATATATATATATGGTTCAACTTCCGTTTGTGTCTTTACACTAGTTTTTATAATTCGGGATAAAGGAATTAGGTGTGTGAAAACAAAAGTATAAAATAATAATAATAATAATAATAATAATAATAATAATAATAATAATATAATAATAATTTTATCTCTCTCTTCTCTCTCTAATCTCTCTCTCTCTCTCTCTCTCTCTCTCTCTCTCTCTCTCTCTCTCTCTCTCTCTCTCTCTCTCTCTCTAAAAAAAAATTGATTCAGACGCTTTCCTGCACCATGCCCATCGAGACTCCTAATGAAGTCGAAACGGTTTGCCTGCATTTAAATTACTGAAGTCTGTAGAAGGCTTTTTTTTTTCTATTTTTATCCTGCGGTAATTATCAAGGCGGTGGTGCTAGTATTCGGTAGTTTTAATCCGCTGGTGAAAGTTAATTCCAAATGAGGGACCTGACATTGTCCTGGAATTTACCGAACGGAGACTTCTGATTTTATTTTATCTTTTATTTTTGTTATCGTTAAATATTTAGCTGGAAAATTCTGATTATTTTTATTATTTTTAGTGCTATTTGTTATTATTTTCATTATAATCCGGCCAAAAATCTGCTAGAAACTGCAGATTACAGACCTTTTCATTGAAAATGAATTTTCAATGAAAAAATTATAAATACAATAAATGTAAATATAAAAATGCAATGACGCAATTCATTCAAACATCATAAAAAAATATCATAAGATTTCGCGTTTACTCCCAAGTTTAGTTTACCAAGTTAGGGAGTAAACAGGGACTATAACAATGCCATCATGCATTCAGTAAGCTACTCAAACGAACTCTTATCATTACTGTAAAACAAAACTCCATTTTTATGAAACCCTTCTGATTTTCTAAACAATAAAAGTGTAACTTATAAAAGATAGCTGTCAAGTTTTTCAGATTACTTGTCGAAAGGATTCCACCTACCTTATGGGACTCAGTTATTGCATATCCCATTGTCACAAATATCTGCATAGATAATAACATTACCTATGCAAGACGTGTTTGGCAGGACCGAGCGGGGAGAGTTTTTTGAGCGTCCCCCTAGCAACTTTCGCTTTCATGCGCTTTCTCTCTCTATTAGTATAATTCCTTGATTGTCAAGTAAGACCTCGCTCAGTGAAATGATTAAATCTTCATTTCCTAGACTTTTTTTTTTTTTTTTTCTATTTGTTTTTGCCTAATTGAAATTACCCATTTATCTACAAGTTTATTCTACCTTGCTAATCTGTGTATGTCAAGAGAGACCACGTTACGTTAATACCAAAGGTTCTCGTGTACTTTACTTCCTTTTTAGTTTTCTGTTAAAGAAAACTATTGTGCCGGCTTTGTCTGTCCGTTCACACTTTTTACCTGCCTGCACTTTTCTCTGTCTTCCCTCAGATCTTAAAAACTACTGAGGCTAGAGGGCTGCAAATTGGTATGTTGATCATCCACCCTCAAATCATACAAACATACCAAATTGCAGCCCTCTAGCCTCAGTAGTTTTTATTTTATTTAAGGTTAAAGTTAGCCATAATCGTGCTTCTGGTAACTATATGGAATAGGCCACCACTGGGCCGTGGTTAAAGTTTCATGGGCGGCGGCTCATACAGCATCATACCGAGACCACCGAAAGATAAATCTGTTTTCGGTGTCCTTGATTATACGCTGTGGCGGCTGTACAGAAAACTCGATTGCGCCGAACAGACTTCGGCGCATTTTTTTCTTGTTTTTTCCTTGCTTCTAAATGGCGTTGTCATTTGGAGTTCCTATAGCATAGAATTGATGGGATAAACTCATCCTATATCCTAGCTTTCTGCGACTTTTTCATCCCTAAGAGGTCGCCAAAAATATGCCTATAAGTTCATCCTTATTAGGTCTATTAGCTGCACCTTACCAAAAACAACATTATCTCCACCTCTTTAGCTGCCCAGATAATAGTATTACCTATGCAAAAACATGTTTGGAAGGGCCGAGCGAGGAGAGTTTCTTAAAAACCCTTCGCTTTCTAACACACTAGCGAATCATTATTTCCGTTTATTGATGTAGCATTAAAAGAGGATTCTAGCCGGTGAATAATTAAGAAAACCCCATAACACAGTTGATGAAGAAAATGCTGATAAAGGTTGAACAGAATTTTAATAAAAAAATCATGAAAAGCTAAAAATCTGAAGTTACCAACTCAAAGCAAATTCCTTTAACCCAAGGTTAATGACGGCCTCGCCCCCCCCCCCTGGTGACCTTGCCGATCGCCCAAAAGCAGCGAAGGGGGCGACCCCGGGGCCTTCTCCGGCCTTGCCCGAATCCTGACACGGAGAAAACGTCAGTATCCACATCAATATAATAGGCGTCGATGGAGCCAATCTCCATCGTTTTCGTGTCAGATGGCCTGACGTTGTCTCGCATGATAAAGCACCACAACCCATCTATTACGAACTTAATAACCCATTAAATAATGGTTTGAAAAGCCTATTAGGATACCAACACTCTCCTACGCAAAAAAAAAATACATCCATGTATATATATGTATACACACACATCGGCTGGCACGTCTTTGTGGAGACGTATGCCCCGAGGGTAAACCATAAAAAAAAAAGAATAAGAAAAAATAAACAAACAATAGAAGTCTTGGTGATCAAGGGAGTTTCGCCCCTGTGGCCCCGCGTGGAAGGTTGATTTTACCGTGGTAGAAGAAAGGGTTAAATATCCTGATGACTAGTTATTATCGTGAGAGCATGAACTCCGTCATGTCTCACATCACAGCTAATCTCAGTCCTTAGGACGATTGTATTTATTCTAGAAAATTGAATCTAATGACAAAAAAGAAAACGAAGACTGGTAACAGAAAACGGAACGACGGAAAACTCATTTCAGTGTGTCTTGGAAATGATAAGTCATTATTTCAAAAGATGAAAGTTTGTCTTGAAAGAGGGTTCCATCCACTTTTAAACCGTGATTCCCTTGTTTTTTTTTTTGTCTCTGTTTGTCTATACACACCTCTCTCTCTCTCTCTCTCTCTCTCTCTCTCTCTCTCTCTCTCTCTCTCTCTATATATATATATATATATATATATATATATATATATATATATATATATATATATATATATATATATATATATATATATATATATATATATATATATATGTGTGTGTGTGTGTATTTTTTTGAGTGTTTATTACTAAAGTACCTGACATACTATTTCCATCGTTTTACCTCTCTCTCTCTCTCTCTCTCTCTCTCTCTCTCTCTCTCTCTCTCTCTCTCTCTGAAGCACGCCAGTCCCAGAATATTCAGACTGACACTCAAATTACGCATAGCATATGAAAAGTCACGATACAATATCAGACTCTCCATCTATAATCACTTTGATGACAGCCATTAGCATCACATACTCTTTTTTTTTTTCTTTTACATTCTGGGTTTTTTTCCCGATCGACTTACCCATAAGACCACTCTCTTTTGGGCAGGTCATAGTGTGGAAGTCCTCTACCCTGGCCAGATCTCTTGATATGGACATAGTCCACTTCATTTTTATCCAGTACTCCAACTTGGCCATCACCCTAGGCCTTTGCATAGCATATAGTTTCTCCCTTTTTTAAAATCCATGCTAGCCAACACCTGAGTCCTTTTGCTATACACAACCCTTTATCTCCCATCGCCTAGCCACACTATAGACATTCCTTATCTGCATACACTAATCCAGTCACCTCCCATGAACAGATAGTTGTCAGTCTACCTTTCCCCCCTACCCACATCCAACCCACTTTCCATGGCCTGGGCTGTGTATAAGTTTTCTTACTTCCATACCCAAGTTTGGCCAGGCCACCCCCATCCCGACGACTCACTAATGTCAGCGGTATACCATGAGTCCATATTTCTTCTTAACACTGCCTCAATTGTCTCTTATGGCTGGGCACAGTGCATGAGTCCCCCTTTGCCATACCCCTACATTAGCCACCTCCAGTGGATGTTATGGAGGCATGAGCCCAATCTGGTGTATAGTCAGCCCAATCTGAACAACAAAATCCCATGGCTTTTCCCATACCCCTACATTATCCACCTCCAGTGGCTGTCATGGGTGCTTTAGGGGCATGAGCCCAATCTGGTGTATAGTCAGCCGAATCCGAACAACAAAATCCCATGGCTTTTCCCATACAACAACCTGATTATCTCTCTTTACTTGTACGAAGTGTATAAGCTACCCCTATCCCTACCCCAGTCACATACTAGTACTACCTAGAGTCAGTCATCTTGTACATACCCCTGTCACGGCAACCTCCCATGGGAACAGTATGCCCTTTTTTCCATACCATTACCTTGGCCAGACCAACTTCCCCTATCCCCTTCTTTTTTAACAAACCCTACATTGGCCACCTCTCATGGCCTAGCCATGGTGTATAAGACCTCCTTTACCTAACCCAACCCTGGGCCACCTCCAATATACATACCTTTACCCAGCCACTTACAATGGGTTGGGCATACTATATCAGCCCCCTCTCCCTTTCGCTTTCCATACCTTCATGCCGGCCCTCTCACAGCCTAGGCAAAGTGTATCGACACAAGGTTTATTATTTATCATCACTAGGTAATTCGAGCGAAACATAATTAAATCCGTAAACTATAGAGCGTGTCATATAATGAAGGGTTCACCTTGTGCTGCGTCAGAAAGGGCCCGGTTGGGTAATGACTTTAATTCCTACTTTGGCAAAAGAGTGATTGATAGATGGGACATGCGGTTAGTCACTAGATAACAGGAAATCTTTATTTATACAATGCCCTCGCTGATTATATGTTTGATATATCATAATAGACACGTTGAATGCCGGTTGTCTGCTAAAATGTACTCCCAATAAAAGGGTTTCTCCAGACGAGCTCATTTCGTCTTGTTTATTCTAAAGGAAAAATTCTTTCTTTCTTTTTTTTTTTTTTTAGAAACATCCAGGTTATTCTTGAAGTTCTTATCCCGAGGAAACCATTAAAGGGTTAATGGAGTTAATTGGTGATGGTGACGCCAGAAATCTTTTAAATGCTGTGGCTAAAAGAATTAAAATTTTCAGTTACCTGGAAGGAATTTGTTTATTGAAATTTCTATTTCTCGTCTTTGCTTTTATCTCATGAAAAAGCTCAACTACTTTGAGTCACTGGATTTTCTCCCAGGTGTCTAGAACCTTTTTTTTTTTTTTTCGTTCCACTTCATTATTTCTGACAACGATGTCAAGTTTTTTCAGTGTGTGTGTGTTTGTTTGGTAGTTTCTTTCTTTGCTTATCTGTT